>NC_091977.1:139630935-139800331 GCF_044704955.1 Pristiophorus japonicus
ACGGCCTGATATTGGTCGCATGATTAGCAGGGACCAAATCACATTCAAGAATCACATTACACGAACATATCAATTAGTCATTTCATTTGTATACCAAAAGCTGAAGGTTTAAGTAAGTTTGGTATGGTAAACCCCTGGGCCGCTCCCCTGGAAAACCCTAGCCTGAATTTACAAGCAAGCCCAATCAGAAGTATCAGCTGCTGAAGCCTACTCAAATCCAAAATTTAAAAAAAACAATTGTCCGTGGCTCACTCATATTAAAAAAGGGCAATTTATGCAATCATAAAAATGCACACAACTCCCAGTTGCCACCAGCGAATGATATAAAACACAAATGGCATCAAAAATAAAAAGTTCAATAACCGGAATTGGAACTATTCCACGGCAAATCTCATATGCATTATCCTAGTAGTCTTGTCACCACACTAAAGCACCTTTCCTTAATGTATAGCTCCCCTAAAAAGAAGCCACATAGCATTTCCACTGAAAGTCAATGGATAAAATGCCTTACTGAGGTAATTTAAACAACTAATTGCTGAACTCCCAATTAGAAGGGAGAGTCCCCAAGTGACTTGTCCCTCAACTCTCTCACCATAGTTGGATGAATTTAAATCACTTTTCATGTGGGAATACTGGAATCATCATTGGAGCAAAAGTCTCTGCTGGATTTATCAGAGTGGCATAAACAGTGGCTATGGCGAAGTGCACAGCCAAAAAGGAGAAAAAAGCAAAAATATATTAAAAGACCACCAAGAAACACAATTGAAAACCAGATGGTAGAAATCATTCAAAACACATTAAAAAAAAAGTTTAAGAATAAAAACATGTTCACTGTAAGCTGAGAACCTACTGAAAAACACCCCATTTGGACCATTCAAAAAATACCTAAAATTGACAGCATAGATAAACATCCCAAGATGCTTCACAGAAGTGCAATCAGACAAAAATCTGAGGACATATTAGAAGAGGCGACTAAAGATTGTTCAGAGAGGTGTGTTTTCAGAAGAGTCTTCAAGGAAGAGAGGAGGTGGAGAGATGAGGAGGTTTAGCAAGGGATTTCCAGAGCCTAGATGACTGAAGGCAGAGCAACAAATGATTATGCGAAGGAAGTGGGAAATGCACAAAAGGCTAGAGTTGAAGGAACAGAGAGTTGGATGAAAGTTGTAGGGAGAGAAGATTAAAGAGATAGCAAGGGGCAAGGAAATGGCGGAGGATGACCTGTTGAATGTGGAGGCTGGTGGGAATGGAAGGCGAGGTGTGAGGGAGAAGTGAGGGAAACGGTTACGGCCGAGGGCCCTGTCAACCACGGTGGGGAGGAATCCTCAGTTGAGGAAAAAGGAAGATATATAGGAAGCACTGGTACGGAAGGTGCAATCAAGACAGAGACAGAGAAACTGGGGGAATGGAATAGAATCCTTACAGGAAGTGGGGTGGGAGGAAGGTAACCAAGGTAGCATTGGGAGTCGGTGGACTTATGGTAGATATTGGAGAACAGCCTATCCATAAAAATGGAGATAGAAAAGTGGAAAAAGGGAAGGGAAGCTTCGTAGATAGACCATGTGAAGGAGAGGGTGGGGTGGAAATTGGAAGCAAAGTCGATGAAATTTTCCAGTTCAGGGTGAGAATAAGAAGCGGCACCAATACAGTCAGCAATGTACCATAAAAAAAGGTGAGGGAGGGGACCTGAGTATTACTGGAACAAAAAATGTTTCACATATCCCTCGAAAAGGCAGACATAGCTAGGACCCATACGGATTCTCATAGCAACATATTTTATTTGCTATCAAAGCAGAAATTGTTCAATGTAAGAACAAGTTCAGCCAGGCGGAGGAGGGTGATGGTGGATAGGAACTGGTTGGGCCTCCAATCAAGGAAGTAGCGAAGGGCCCTTAGGCCATCCTGGTGGAGATTGGAGGTGTAGAGAAACTAGACATCCATGGTGAAAAGGTGATAGTTAGGGCCAGAAAACTGTTAATGTGGTGGAGGGCGTCAGAAGAGTCATGGATGTAAGTGTGAAGGGACTGGACAAGTGAAGATAGGAAGAAATAAGTTCCGTGGAGCAAGAACAGGCTGAAACGATGGCTGATATTTTTATCTGCTGACCCACTGGGAGTGTGGAGGGGTCCAGAGGTGCGTGGGCACACTGTGGAGTAGTGTATATCTGACATCATTGACAGATTCCTCGCCTGGAAGTCAGCTTTGGCTTCCAGTCAGGTGGGGAATGCAGGTAGATCCGATCCCCGACCCAGGGGGGGGGGGGGGAGCACGAGCGGGGGGTCTGATTCCTGACCCTGGGAGGGGGTCCGATCCTAAATCCTGGGCGGGGGGCGATCACAGGAGGGGGTTTGTATGAGGTGACAGAGGGCGGGGGGAGGAGGGAAGAGAGGAACTGATTGTTGGGTAAATGAGGGGGGGTGCAGGAGAATCTGGACTGAAGTAACAACATTCAAGCAGCTGTACATAGTCTTAAGATGTTCCTTGCACTTTTAAATTTGTACAATGGGTAGGTAAAGGTTTTCAATCACCATTCTCACTGATTTTTTTTCATACTGTGAACATCATGGGTAACAAGGGGAGTGCTCGCCGCGGCTGTCCTTGCCTAACTGTAGCTGCTGGAATTCCAGAGCCTTCAGCCTCATTATCACTCCTGAGAGTGGGTTGCCGGGAAAACAAGAAGTCAGCGTGTTGGAGCCAACTTCCCGACACGCTTCCAATTTTTCCCCATTTAATCCACCCCTCCCCCAACCCAGATCCGCTCACCTATGTTAAGATCCACAAGCTCGGGGGTAATTTTGAGAATAGATAAGTAAACTGTTATATATGTAAACTTGTATTTACTCTGTACAGCCACCAGAGGGCTCATCCCCTGGAGTCCCAAGGGATCCCATAATCCCTTGGGAGCACAGGTAGTTAAGGAGGCCTCACAAGTTGGAGAGGCACTTTGGAGACCTGTAATATAAGACTACGGTCACACTTTACTTTGAGCTCACAGTGTTCAATCTGACTCTTTCTCCATACATATCTGGCGACGAGATACAGATAGCGAACCCAAAGATGCAGAGAACAGTGGTCAGCCTGGAGAAATTCTCAGAGGGTGATGATTGGGAAACTTTTGTGGAGCGACTCAACCAATAATTCGTAGCCAACGAGCTAGATGGAGAAGAGAATGCTGTCAAAGGGCGATTCTCCTCACCGTCTATGCGGCACCAACATATGGCCTCATGAAAAATCTACTTACTCCAGCAAAACCCACAGAAAAATCATACAATGGTGCACACTGGTCCGAGAACATTTGAACCCGAAGGAAAGCGTTCTGATGGCGAGGTACCGGTTCTACACCTAAAAAGGTCTGAAGGCCAGGAAGTGGCGAGTTATGTCACCGAGCTAAGACGCCTTGCAGGACATTGCAAATTTGAAGGACATTTGGAGCACATGCTCGGAGACTTTTTCGTACTTGGCACTGGCCACGAAACCATACTTCGCAAACTTTTGACTGTAGAGACCCAAACCTTGAGTAAGGCCATAGCGATAGCCCAGGTGTTCATTGCCACCAGTGACAATACTAAGCAAATCTCTCAGTACAGGGCAGGTCACACATGTCCGCCAATGTCTCAGAGTCCACCATCAAGGGTGATGAATGAAAGGCCATTAACACCTTGTTGGCACTGCAGAGGTGATCATCGTTTCCATTCATGCTGATTCAAAGGGTACGTTTGCAAGAGCTGTGCAACAATGGGACACCTCCAACATATGTGCAGGTGAGCTGCAAATCCTGTTAAACCTGCAAACCACCCATGTCGCAGAGGAGGACAGATCCATGGAGGATCACAATGAACCAAAACTTCAGACCGAGAAGGCAGAGGTACATGGGGTGCACACATTCACCACAAATTGTCCCCCGATAATGCTGAATGTTGAACTAAATGGACTCCCGTTGTCAATGGAGATGGACACGGGCGTGAGCCAGTTCATCATGGGCAAAAAGACTTTCGAGAAATTGTGGTGCAGCAAGGCCTCAAGGCCAATCTTAACTCCAATTCGCACGAAACTAAAAACTTACACAAAAGAACTGATTCCCGTAATCGGCATTGCTACCGTAAAGGTCTCCTATGATGGAGCGGTGCACAAGCTACCACTCTGTGTGGTACTGGGCGATGGTCCCACGCTGCTCGGCAGGAGCAGGCTGGGAAAGATATGTTGGAACTGGGAAGACGTCCGAGCGCTATCGCCCGCTGACGACACTTCGTGAGCCCAGGTCTTAAGCAAGTTCCCTTAGCTGTTCGAACCAGGCATCGGGAAATTACATGGAGCAACAGTGCAGAGCCACCTAATTCCGGGGGCGAAACCCATCCATCACAAGGCGAGAGCAGTACCGTACATGATGAGAGAAAGGATAGAGATCGAGCTAGACCGGCTGCAAAGAGAGGGCATCATCTCACCGAGTTCAACGAGTGGGCCAGTCCTATTGTCCCAGTCCTCAAGGGAGACAGCACCGTCAGAATCTGTGGCAATTACAAAGTAACTATCAATCGTTTCTCCCTGCAGGACCAATACCCACTACCAAAGACCGATGACCTCTTTGCAATGCTGGCGGGAGGTAAGACATTCACGAAGCTGGATTTGACTTCAGCCAACATGGCGCAGGAACTGGAGGAATCATCGAAGGGTCTCACCTGTATCAACACACACAAAGGTCTTTTTGTTTATAACAGATGCCCGTTTGGAATTCGATCAGCGGCGACGATATTCCAGAGAAACATGGAAAGCTTACTGAAGTCAGTCCCGCGCACTGTGGTCTTCCAGGACGACATCTTGGTTACAGGTTGGGACACAGTCGAGCATCTGCAGAACCTAGAGGTTCAACCTCTACCGTCGACTCAACCGCGTGGGGCTCAGATTAAAACACTCGAAGTGCGTTTTCCTGGCGCCTGAAGTGGAGTTCTTGGGGAGGATGATCTCGGCGGATGGCATCAGGCCCACCGATTCGAAGATGGAGGCAATCGAGAGCACACCGAGGCCACAGAACGTGACGGAGCTGAGGTCATTTCTAGGACTCCTGAACTACTTTGGTAACTTCTTACCGGGTCTCAGCACCCTGTCAGAACCACTGCATGTCTTACTACGTAAATGAGATGAATGGGTATGGGGTAAAAGCCAAGAAAATGCGTTTGTAAAAGCTAGAAAATTGTTATGCTCAAACAAATTGCTTGTGTTGTATGATCCATGTAAGCGTTTGGTACTAGTATGTGATGCGTCGTCATATGGCGTCGGGTGTGTATTGCAACAAGCTAATGATTTGGGGAAATTGCAACCGGTTGCTTATGTATCCAGACGTCTGTCTAAGGCTGAGAGAGCCTACAACATGACTGAAAAAAAAGCGTTAGCCTGTGTCTATGGAATAAAGAAAATGCATCAATATCTGTTTGGGCTAAAATTCAAATTGGAAACTGACTCATATCCCTGTTTTCCGAGAGTAAGGGGATAAATATTAATGCATCGGCCTGCATCCAGAGATGGGGTTCACGTTGTCCACATACAACTATGCACAGAAAACTGCGCCGATGCTCTCAGTAGGCTGCCATTGCCCACCACAGGGGTGGAAATGCCGCAGCCCACAGATCTAGCCATGGTTATGGAAGCATTTGAGAGTGAGCAATCACCCGTCACTGCCCGGCAGATCAAAACCTGGATGAGCCAGAACCCCTTATTGTCCCGAGTCAAAACTATGTGCTTCACGGGAGCTGGTCCAGTGTTCCAGTGGAAATGCAGGAAGAGATAAAGCCGTTTCAGCAGCGCAAAGATGAAATGTCTATACAGGCAGACTGCCTTCTGTGGGGCAATCGGGTCGTGGTTCCGAAGAAGGGCAGAGATACCTTCATCAGTACCTCCACAGTACCCACCCAGGCATCGTAATGATGAAAGCGGTAGCCAGATCCCACGTGTGGTGGCCTGGTATCGATGAGGACAGAATCCTGCGTGCACAGATGTAATACATGCTTCCAGTTAAGCAATGCACCCAGGGTGCGCTGCTAAGTTTATGGTCTTGGCCCTTCAAACCATGTTCGAGGGTACATGTCGACTATGCAGGCCGGTTCTTGGGTAAAACGTTCCTCGTGGTTGTAGATGCGTACTCAAAATGGATTGAATGTGAGATAATGTTGGCCAGCACATCCGCTGCCACTAGTGAAAGCCTGTGGGCCATGTTTGCCACACACGGCCTACCCGATGTCCTGGTGAGCGACAACGGGCCATGTTTTACCAGTGCTGAGTTCAAAGAATTCATGATCCGTAACGGGATCAAACATGTCACATCTGCCCCATTTAAACCAGCGTCCAATGGTCAGGCAGAGAGCGCAGTGCAAACCATCAAGTAGGGCTTGAAGAGGATAACGGAAGGCTCACTGCAGACTCGCCTATCCTGAGTCCTGCTTAGCTACCGCACGAGACCCCATTTGCTCACTGGGATCCCACCTGTTCAACTGCTCATGAAAAGAGCACTTAAGACAAGGCTCTCGGTAGTTCATCCTGATCTACATGAACAGGTAGAGAGCAGACAGCTTCAACAAAGTACATACCATGATAGCGCAAATGTGTCACGCGAGATTGAAATCAACGATCCTGTATTTGTATTGAATTATGGACAAGGTCCCAAGTGGCTTCCCGGCACTGTCGTGGCCAAAGAGGGAAGAAAGGTGTTTCGGGTCAAACTTTCAAATGGACACTATTGTGTTCCTAACACAGATAAAAATGCACACAGGGAAGTTAAAGTAACAGTGACCTCAGTCTTTATTAAGACACTCCAGAGTGAGGACCTGGCCTTAGGGGCCGACTTATATACAGTGCTCCCAAGGGATGCTGGGATCCCTTGAGACTTCAGGGGATGCGCTCCCTGGTGGCGGAACATGGGAGTGCATGCTTTACAGATACACAACATTTTGAACACCTCTATCAAATCTCCTCTCTTCTCTGCTTTAAAAAGAACAACCCCAGCTTCTCCAATCTATCCACACAACTGAAGTTCTTCATCCCTGGAATCATTCTCGTAAATCTTTTCTACAACCTCTCTAAGGCCTTCACATCCTTCTTACTAAAATGTGGTGCCCAGAATTGGACACAATATTCCAATTGAGGCAGAACCAATGTTTTATAAAGATTCATCATAATCATCACAGTTTATATGTATGGAGAAAGAGTCAGACTGAACACTGTGAGCTCAATCAAAGTGTGACCTTAGTCTTTTATTGCAGGTCTCCAGAGTGCTTCTCCAACCTGTGAGGCCTCCTTAAATACCTGTGCTCCCAAGGGATTATGGGATCCTTTGGGACTCCAGGGGATGAGCCCTCTGGTGGCTGTACAGAGTAAATACAAGTTTACATATATAACAAAACTCTCCCCCGCAGCCGCCCCCCCCCCCCCCCCGCAAAGTCAACAGTGTAACTATTTACAAGGTGAGGCGATCGTCTCGGTGTGAAAGCTGGTATTGGTGACTCAACTGTTGGGCCCTCGCTGGGCTGCTGTGCAGCTGGCCTTGCTGGGTTGCCTGGTGTGATGGGTCCTGCTGTTCAAAATCATGAGCGACCAGTACAGCGTAGATCGAAATAAACTGTTCCCATTGACAGAAGGGTCGAGAACCAGAGGACACAGATTTTAAGGTGATTGGCAAAAGAACCAAAGGCGACATAAGGAAAAAAAATGTACACGGCGAGTGGTTAGGCTCTGAAATGCACTGCTTGAAATAGTGGTGGAGACAGATTCAATCATGGCTTTCAAAAGAGAGATGGATAAGTGCTTGAAGAAAAAAAATTGCAGGGATATGGGGAAAGGGCAGGGGAGTGGGACTAGCTGAAGTGCTCTTGCAGAGAGCCAGCACAGGCTCGATGGGTCGAATGGCCTTCTTCCATGCTATAACCATTCTATGATTCTAAGCTAGAAAAACAGTTTTTGACCTCTTAAGGTCTGCAAAGGTAAAACCAAGAACCACCGCTGAAGTATGAAAGTATGGTGCATTGTACTCCTTCAATCCCTCACACTTTTATGGTAAGCATAAAAATGTGTCAACTTGGATCAGTGATTGCACTCTTGCCTCTGAGTCTGACACATTTTATGCAGTACTGAGGGAGTACTGTAATGTGTTAGGTGCTATCTTTTGAATTATAAATTAAAACTGAAATCCCCAGGGCACCACTCAAAGACAAGCAGCAAGTTCTCCAATGTTATGCTAACAAGTTCCCCTTCAACCAACATCACCAAACAGATAAATTGGTCACTTATTTGAATTGCTGTTGTGTTTGTGGGATTTTGCTGTGTGCAAATTAGTTTCTGTGTTTGCCTGTACAACAACAGTGATTACACCAGGATCTAAAATTGGTTGCGATGTCCTGAGGATGAGGAAAATGCAAGGCTTTTTTTAGCCAGAGCACCAGAGTTGCAATTATTCCATTATAATGTTTTTCCATCCACTTCTTTTCCCAATTTGACTTTTTCTGCAAAATTAGAAATTAAGTTAAACTGCAGGAAGTAGCAAAAAGCTAAAAGACTAAGCTGTTCATGGTTATTTGTTGTTAACCACAATCAGACAGCTGAAGGGAAAGCATTTCTGAATCTCTGAAGCTGCAATCAAATGCCACTCGAAAGGAATGTGATGCAAATGCACTTGACCTAGTGGAAGACTTACAAACTGACTCTAAAATTGATACGAGTTCTGCTGCTATACATACAACGCAAATGTAAATTAGATAATGCAGTCCATGATGCATTATAATTTTGTTCAGTTGATGGAAAGTACCTCATGGGCACAATGAGTGTAGTCATTTCCTGTATCTTTGATTGATTTTGTACTAATTTGCCACAAGATTAACAGTTACCTTTTAATTATGGGTTTACATACCAGAGACCTCGTGTACTGCCAACCAGACACTCCTGTCCACTTTAAAGGGCAGTAAATACCGCATTGTCAAGCTATTATGTTCAAGAAAAACGAATAGATTTACAAGCAATATTTACACAGAAAAACACAAGTTAGCACAGTCCATACAGATAGTACAGGTAGTAATAAAACAGCAAAGGTTGAATCAGTCCACGAAAATGTAATATTTTGTTCATTATAAGAACATAAGAGATAGAAGCAGGAGTAGGTCATACAGCCCCTCAAGCCTGCTCCGCCATTTAATACGATCATGGCTGATCCGATCATGGACTCAGGTCCACTTCCCTGCCCGCTCCCCTTAACCCCTTATCGTTTCTGTCTATTTCTGTCTTAAATTTATTCAATGTCCCAGCTTCCACAGCTCTGAGGCAGCGAATTCCACAGATTTACAACCCTCAGAGAAGGAATTTCTCTTCATCTCCGTTTTAAATGGGCGGCCCCTTATTTTAAGATTATGCCCTCTCGTTCTAGTCTCCCCTATCAGTGGAAACATCTTCTCTGCACCCATCCTGTCAAGCCCCCTCATAATCCTATATGTTTTGATAAGACCACCTCTCATTCTTCTGAATTCCCATGAGTAGAGGCCCAACCTACTCAACCTTTCCTCATAAGTCAACCCCCTCATCCCCGGAATCAACCTAGTGAACCTTCTCTGAACTGCCTCCAAAGCAAATATATCCTTTCATAAATATGGAAACCAAAACTGCACACAGTATTCCAGGTGTGGCCTCACCAATACCCTGTATAACTGTAGTAAGACTTCCCTGCTTTTATACTTCATCCCCTTTGCAATAAAGGCCAAGATTCAATTGGCCTTCCTGATCACTTGCTGTACCTGCATACTATCATTTTGTGTTTTATGCACAAGTACCCCCAGGTCCCGCTGTACTGCAGCACTTTGCAATTTTTCTCCATTTACATAATAACTTGCTATTTGATTTTTTTCTGCCAAAGTGCATGACCTCACACTTTCCAACATTATACTCCATCTGCCAAATTTTTGCCCACTCACTGAGCCTGTCTATGTCCTTTTGCAAATTTTTTGTGTCCTCCTCACATATTGCTTTTCCTCCCATCTTTGTATCATCAGCAAACTTGGCTACGTTACACTCAGTCCCTTCTTCCAAGTCGTTAATATAGACTGTAATAAGTTGGGGTCCCAGCACTGATCCCTGCGGCACACGACTAGTTACTGATTGCCAACCAGAAAATGAACTATTTATCTGGATTCTCTGTTTTCTGTTAGTTAACCAATCCTCTATCCATGCTAATATATTACCCCAACCCCGTGAACTTTTATCTTGTGCAGTAACCTTTTATGTGGCACCTTGTCAAATGCCTTCTGGAAGTCCAAATACACCACATCCACTGGTTCCCCTTTATCCATCCTGTTCGTTACATCCTCAAAGAATTCCAGAAAATTTGTCAAACATGACTTACCCTCCATAAATCTATGCTGACTCTGCCTGACTGAATTTTGCTTTTCCAAATGTCCTGTTATTGCTTCTTTAATAATGGACTCCAGCATTTTCCCAACCACAGATGTTAGGCTAACTGGTCTATAGTTTCCTGCTTTTTGGCTGCCTCCTTTTTTAAATAGGGGCGTTACATTTGCAGTTTTCCAATCTGCTAGGACCTCCCCAGAATCCAGGGAATTTTGGTAAATTACAACCAATGCATCCACTATCCCTGCTGCTTCTTCTCTTAAGACCCTAGGATGCAAGACATCAGGTCCAGGGGATTTATCTGCCTTTAGTCCCATTATCTTACTGACTACCACCTCCTTAGTGATTGTGATTGTGTTAAGTTCCTCCCCCCGCGCCCCCCCCCAGCCCCTTGACTATCCACTGTGGAATATTGTTAGTGTCCTCTGCCATAAAGACTGATACAAAATATTTGTTCAGAGTTTCTGCCATCTCCATGTTCCCCATTACTAATTCCCCGGTCTCGTCCTCTAAGGGACCAACATTTACTTTAGCCACTCTTTTCCTTTTTATATACCTATAGAAACTCTTGCTATCTGTTTTTATATTTCATGCTATTTACTTTCATAGTCTATCTTCCCTTTCTTAATCATTTTTTTAGTTATTCTTTGCTTGCTTTTAAAAGCTTCCCAATCTTCTGTCCTCCCACTAGTTTTGGCCACTTTGTATGCCCTTGTTTTTAATTGGATACCATCCTTTATTTCTTTAGTTAGCCACGGATAGCTATCTTTTCTCTTACATCCTTTCCTCCTCACTGGAATATATTTTTCTTGCGAGTTATGAAATATCTCCTTAAAGGTACACCACTGTTCATCAACCATCCTACACTTTAATCTATTTTCCCAGTCCACTTTAGCAACTCTGTCCTCATACCTTCATAGTCTCCTTTATTTAAGCTTAGTACGCTGGTTGGAGATCAAGCTTTCTCATCCTCCATCTGAATTTGAAATTCAATCATGCTATGTTCACTCATTCCAAGGGGATCCTTTACTAGGAGATTGTTTATTAATCCTGTCTCATTACACAGGACCAGATCTAAGATAATCTGCCCCCGGTTGGTTCTGTTACATACTGCTCAAGGAACCCATCCCTTATGCACTCTATGAACTCTTCCTCAAGGCTATCCTGACAAATTTGATTTGTCCAATCAATATGGAGGTTAAAATCATCCATGATTATTGCTGTTCCCTTTTTACAAGCCCCCACTATTTCCTGGTTTATGCTCCCACCAACAGAGTTGCTACTGTTAGGGGGCCTATAGACTATGCCCACCAGTGATGTTTTCCTCTTATTATTCCTTATCTCCATCCAAACTGTTGCAACATCCTGATCATTTGAGCCAATATCGTTTCTCACTATTGCAGTGATTCTATCCTTTATCAATAGAGCTACCCCACCTTCTTTTCCTTTCTGTCTGTCCTTCTGGATTGTCAAATACACCTGAATATTTAATTCCCAGTCCTGGTCACCTTGCAACCATGTCTCTGTGATGGCTATCAGATCATACCCATTTGTTTCTATTGGTGCCGTCAACTCATCTATTTTGTTACAAATGCTACGTGCATTTAGACAAAGTGCCTTTAAAGTTGTTGTTTTACCCTTTTTTCCTGCTTGTTTCCTCTCTCCTTCAAACTCACTTTCTTTATTTTTGCTTTCTAATGTCAGCTTTACTCCGCTCCCTACTGAATCCACTTTCAGGTTCCCATCCCCCTGACAAGCTAGTTTAAACTCTCCCCAACAACACTAGCAACCACACCACCCCCCCCCCCCCCACCCCCCACCCCGCGAGGATATTGATCCCGGCTCAGTTGAGGATACAAACCGTCCGGCTTGTACAGGTCCCACCTCCCCCAGAAGCGGTCCCAATGCCTCAGGAAACTAAAGCCCTCCCGCCTGCACCATCTCTCCAGCCATGTATTCAGCTGCTCTATCTTCCTGTTTCTGTACTCACGAGCTCGTGGCACTGGGAGTAATCCGGAGGTTACTGCCCTCAAGGTCCTGGTTTTTAATCTCTCTCCTACCTCCCTAAACTCTGCCTGCAGTACCTCATCCCGCTTCCTACCTATGTCATTGGTACCGATGTGGACCACGACCTCTCGCTGTTCACTCTCTCCCCCTAGAATGCCCTGCAGTCCTGAAATTATTCAGACACACCATCCCCGGTGTTGGTGACTGCTTCCACTAATTCCACTGGAATAGGTGGGGTCAGTGGAAAGTCAGCGCATCCAAATAATGCCAGTGGGCAACTGCCAGCCCACACCAGTCAGAAGGTCTGGCGCCTCTGCCATCTGGGGAGGGGGGTTGGAGGTACTCATTCCAGCCTCCTCCCAGAATGCCTACTTTGTGGCCCACTCAGCCCTCTTCATAAGAGGGTCAGTGATATAATTATTAAAAGTGAACTGCGTTCTTGTCTTCAGGGATCATCTGGATCTTCCATGGGGCCCACTGGGACCTATTAGGAGGCCGGTATGCCTCGTCTCATTCGTTGTACCAACTTCCAAACTTACACCGGGGGTATATTTTAACTTTCTTCACTGGTCAGAAAACTGCTGGTAGTGTATAGGCCGCTCGTTGCCCGCCTTGGCCAATTCACTACCACTTTTCCCCCCAGCAATGAAGGTCAAGATCTTCTCCAGATCACTGAAAGCGAGGAAGTGGGAACTCCCAGCATACAGAGAACGTGGATGATAGTGACAGTGGAAGTAAGGAAAGAAAAACAAAGAGAGTCAATGATACAGCGCCTTTCACAACCTTAGGACGTCCCAAAGCGCTTTACAGCCAATGAAGTACTTTTGAAGTGTGATCACTTTTGTACTGTAGGAAAGTGTTGTTTTGAAATCAATAGAAAAGAAAATCGGGCGGGGGTAAAACGGGCTGTCGATTTACCCCCAGATAAATTTCACCCCCAATGCACTTTACAGACAAACACCTCGGCTCTCCTCCCCAGCTCTATCTCTCTCGGGTCCAACTCCTTCCTTTAAATTTAAAAAAAAACTTCCCACTTCACTCACTTCACCACAAAATTTGCTATGTTGGACTGCCTTTTTCCTGTACAGTACCAGGAATTAATTAAAAAAGATACTTTAAAGCTCACATTTTGGCACTGAAATTCTTTGAGAATGGCAGGGCAATGCAACAAAATTCCAGGACTTTGCAATTTTGTTTCTTTTTGGTAACATAAGAAAGTCAGACAGAGTGGGTTAGTAAAGCTGGGCAACACATCAACTCATCAAGACTGCTACTTATGCAGATTGTACTGGAGAAAATAAATACTGCTCTCGAGTAGTATGTGCCATGATCTTGAATACATTTTTTGTATTTTTTTCTTCTTCATCAAAAACATGTATTTTTTTAGTTTTTGTCCTTTTATATTCCAAGGTTGTACTAGAGTTAATGTACAGGGTAAAGAATCACAACTACTAAAAAACACATGGAGCACAACACAACCACTTTTGTTCTCCTCCCCCTGACAACCATACCACTTTCCATCCTCCTTCCTCTTTCTTCAGCCTCCAGTGACACACATACAGATCCAGCTTTACAGAACTCCAACTAGTTTTAACCTTTTGTGTAGAAATGGATTAATGGAAAATAGATCATAATAAAACTCAGAATGGATTAAGTCCAATAACTCTAATGTAGGTCTGCATGGCACCGTGTAATATGTCTCCCCAAGTATAATATTGATTTGGCTCCAAGAATTTGTTTAACAGTAACAGAACTCTGATTCTGGGTATAAAGATAAGAGCAAAAAATTATTTACATTAAATATGCCTCTTGAAATAAACTTAAATTGCAGTAAAATTCAGATCGTGTACTGAAATCCCACAGAGCACATTCTCAAATGATCTGATCTGCGTATTGTCTGGCTTTTAATTGGAAATGACATATCGACAAAGCAAAAACTTTCAATCTTCTAAGGTAAATTTTGTTAAACCTTAGCCAGCAGTCCCAATTGGTTCTTTTAAGTGCTTCCAGTACAACACCCCAGGCTAAGAGGGCACGCTCATGAAGAACACATCTGAATAGGTTGTTGCCTACAAACCAACTCAATTTAGAAATCAACAAAAAAAGACACAGAACATCCAGGTGTCACCATGTGCTAACGATTGCCACGGATTGGATGACCCAGTCATCTTTGCAGCTAGTCAATTCTTACCTCAGATGTCTTCAGTATAATACCACTGTTAGCCAGATATACTTTGTTCATAATTATTTTCAATTCAATTCTTTTTCCATGTCTTTCCCTTGTTAAATACATTGTTCGACAGCTGTGCTAGAGTGTGCATCCCTGTAGGATCTTGCAACCCTGGGGACAAGTCTAACGCATGGGGGAATGAATCATCAATGCTAGTCATGGCCTTTGTGACATCCCAGATGGCTTCTCAAAATGATTAGATTTGGGTAGAAGCAGAGAAGCCTGTATAAGCATACCACTTTGACCACACCCTCTTCAGTATTCATCTGACACGGAGGGCAGAATCTATGAAGCTTATGTGGGGTGGGGTACTTTCAGTGTGCACATTTGAATTGATCCCCATATATTTTACTGCAATTGAGGGTTTGCTCCCAAATACCCTTCCATTTCTCCATTACTATGTGGTGACCTAGTTATCATTCCTTTGCACCTAGATCTCTCTCCCATGTTCCTTTCAGATTGTCTGTGCACTCTAGCAATGTGGAGAGGAGCATGTACAGGTCAAAGATATTTTTACAGGTATCTTGGGGCTGAGAATGAGTAACTCTGTAGGGGATGGCTCTCACTGAAATTTGTAAATAATGCAGGCTCTTGGTGATTGGTTTGGAGGATCCTGAACATGCCTTGCTGAATGATTGGAATTTCCAACTACGTTTTTGTGAAAGGACAAGATGTTACCTTTGTGAAGAAGCATGCTACACATTCAATAGCTGGCAAACCCTTGTGGCTCCTGGTAACTTTTTCACATATACATACACAGCTGGAGTGGCTAGATAAGCCACAAGCCTACAATTTATTGCTGTCTTCTCTAAGCAATTTACAAATGACACTTTTCAGGAAGAATTAAATAAGCATTTGGAAACTCTCATCGGCAGTCCAGGGCACATTCTAGAATTGACATTCTCCCGGAATTGTGCAGTTGTCCTTAACAATGATGCCTGTGGGGTACCATTAGAAATGAGAGCCAAATTCAAATTTCACCTTCAAAAGATCTCTGCATCGGAGTGGTGGCTACATAACTACTGAGTTTCTCTATCTTATGGCAGTGGCAGGTGTCAATTGCTGCCTGTTACTGCAGCCACAGAAATATATAAACTCATGATGTAATAGATAACAGTCTACAAGATGATAGTGGCAAACGAGTCTGATCACTTCAAAATGATGGCAGTGGTTACCCGTCAGTAGAAGGATATACACCTTACAAGGTTCATAGAAGAGAATCATAGCATGATGCAGCATAGAAGGAAGCCATTCGACCCATCATGCCTGTGCCGGCTCTTTGAAACAGCTATTCAATTAGTCCCATTCCCCTGCACTTTCTCCATAGCCCTGCAAATTTTTCCCCTTCAATTAATTATCCAATTCCCTTTTGAGAATTATTATTGGATCTTTTTCCATCAAGCTTACAGGCATAACAACTCACTATGTAAAAAAAAATTCTCATTGTCTTGCCTCTGGTTCCTTTGCCAATCATCTTAAATCTATGCCCTCTGGTTACCGACTCTTCTGCCACTGGAAAGTTTCTCCTTACTTACTCTATCAAAATCCTTCATGATTTTGAACACCTCTATTACATCTCTCCTTAACCTTCTCTGCTCCAAGGAGAACAACCGCAGCTTCTCCAGTCTCTCCACGTAACTGAAGTCCCGCAATCCTACTACCATTCTAGTAAATCTCCTCTGCACCCTCTCGAAGATCTTGACATTCTTCCTAAAGTGTGGTGCCAAGAATTGGCCGCAATACTCCCGTTGAGGCCTGACCAGTGATTTATAAAGCTTTAGTGTAACTTCCTTGCTTTTGTAGTCTATGCCTCGGTTTATAAAACCAAGGATTCCATATGCTTTTGGAACTTGTCCTGCCTCCCTCAAAGATTTGTGTATGAATACCCCCCCAGTGCACTCAGTTTAACATTGTACTGTTTAGATTGTATTGCCTCTCCTCATTTTTCCTACCAAAATGTACTATTTCACACTTCTCTGCATTAAATTGCATCTGCCATATCATTGCTGATTTCATCATCTGTCCATATCCTCCTTAACACATTGCTATTTGTGGGAGCTTGCTATGGGAAAATTGGTTGCCGCGTTTCCCACTTTACAACAGTGACTATACTCCAAAAGTACGTCATTGGCTGTAAAGCGCTTTGACAAATCTGGTGATTGTGATCCAAGTCTTTCTTTCTTTCTTAAGTCTGTTACTATCCTACTCACTGTTTACTACATTTTTGAGTTTCATGTCACCTGCAAACTTTGAAATTATGCCGTGTACCCAAGTCCAGGTCATTAATAAATCTCCAAAAGAGCAGTGGTCCTAATACCAGCCCCTGAGGAACACCACTTCCCTCCAGTTTGAAAAACAACCAATCACAACTACTCTCTGCTTTCTGTCCCTTAACCAATTTCGCATCCATGCTAGCAGTGCCCCTTTAATCCAACGGACTTCAATTTTGCTAACAAGTCTATTATGTAGTACTTTATCAAATGTTTTTGTGTGTCCATACATCAACCACACTACCTTCCTCAACCCTCTCCATTACTTCATCAAAGAACTCAAATCAATTTAGTCAAACACAATTTTCCTTTTACAAATCCATGCTGGCTGCCATTTACCAACCCAAATGTTGCAAAGTGACAATTAATTTTGTCTCAAATAATTGGCCAGAACTTTCAGAGCTAAGAATAGGTGGGTTGGAGTCGTGGGGGGGGGGGAAATGAAAGTTATACAAATGTAAAACCCGACCCCAATCTGCCTCCAATCCACCCACTTTCACCTTTTATTCCAGTGGGACTGGGTTGCAGGCTGCTAACCCGCTGCCAGGAAGTGGGTTGGCAAGTTAAATATTATAATGAGGCCAGAAGCCTCTACTTTAACCTGGTTTCACTGCAGGTGGCCAGGGATCCCAGGGCTCATGATTCCCGGTGGCTGCAACAAGGTGGCCTCGGCCTCGGTGAACAATCCTTGTGGGCCAGGAGGAACAGGAGTGCTTCCTCATGGCCTTCCAAGCTCCTCCACCCAGCAGCCCGCACACGCTCCCCACCCCCCCACCACACCGCCACCCCCCGTCCTCCTGCTCCAGGGTTGGGATCTGACCCCTCCATCCCCCACTCCTTTCAGAGGACCGGACCCCCCCCACCACCATCCTGGTCCCAGCACTTAGCTGGTCCTGTGGCCTCCGAGTCCGCATTCCCTGCACGACTGGAAGCCAGCCTGTCAATCAGGCTGACTTCTGGCTGGGGAACCCGCCCTTTCTGTCACACACCACAGCATGCTGGAAAACCCAAATTTCCAGGTTTCCCGCCGTCTCCCGTGTACCCCTGCACTGAGCGGGTGGAACCTGGAAAATCCAGCCCACAGGTTTCCACATGATTTGCTCCTGATTTTTAGGAGCAACTGGTGTAGAACGGAGTATCTTAGAAATCGGAATTCTCGTCATTTAGTTTGCTCCAGTTCTAGTCAGTTGGAACAGTTTCACTTTGGAACAGAATTTTTTTTCCAAAAGGGGGCGTGTCCGGCCACTTACGCCTGATTTCAAAGTTTCGTGAGTGAAAACTTACTCCAAACTAACTTAGAATGGAGTAAGTGAAGATTTTTGTACGCTCGAAAAAAACCTTGTCTACACTTTAGAAAATCAGGCGCAGGTTACAAATCAGGCGTAGGGAATGGTGGGGGAGGGTGTTTAAAGGGAAGTTTACAAATATTAAACACTTCAGTTTTACAAATAAAGAGCCATCATCAATAATAAATGATAAATACATCAATAAATCAACCAATAAATCAATCAAAAAAAATTTATAAGAAATCTTTTTTTTTTTAAATCAATAAATAAAACATTTTCCACTTACCGACTGCAGTACCGGGAGCCCTCCAACAGCGTGCTGGGATGCCCCCCTCAGTGTGTTTCTGTCAGTGTCTCTATCTCTCTGTCTGTCTGTGTGTCTCTCATTCTCTGTCTGTCAGTGTCTGTGTTTCTGACAGCGAGGGGAGGGGGAGGAGGGGGGTAGAGGGAGAGAGGGGGGGAGCAGAGAGAGGGAAGGGGGAGGGAAGGGGAGAAGGGGGAGAGAAGGGGCGGGATGGGGGAGAAAGGGGAGAGGGGAGAAGGGAGGAGAAGGGGATAAAGGGGAGAAGGGGGAGAAATGAGATGGGGGGGGAAGGAGATGGGGGGGGAAGAAGATTGGGGGGGGGAAGAAGATTGGGGGGGGTAGGGGGGAAGGAGAAGGGGGAGGGAGGCTGAACAGGCCGGGCCCGAGACTTCGGGCAGGGCCCGTCCCCAGCACCAGATTTACAGGTAGGTGGCGTTGGGTCGGGTCGGGGGATTGGTAGGAGGGAGGTCGGTTCGGTTCGGGTCGGGGGGAGGGAGGGAGGGAGAGGGAGGTCAGGTCGGGGGGAGGGAGGGAGAGGGAGGTCAGGTCGGGTCCAGTCCGGGGGCGGGGGGGGGGGGGGGGAGCGGGTGTCCGGTCCGGTCCGGGGGCGGGGGGGGGTGGGGGGGAGCGGGTGTCGGGTCCGGTCCGGGGGCGGGAAGCGGGAGTCGAGTCGGGTCGGGAGGAAGCAGGAGCTGGCCGTGGAAGGAGCCTTATTCACGCAGCCCCAGTGAGGCCATTGGGCCAGGGCTAGGGGCTGCGTGCTTCGGCCCCTCCCACACAGTTTTGGGCGCCTGGAGCTACTGCACATGCGCGCCCACTGTAGCGCGCATGTGCAGAGGTCCCGGCACTGTTTTCAGCGCAGGGACCTGGCTCCGCCCCCTACAGCTCCTGCTGCGCTGCGCCGAGGGCCAGAGGACCTGCAGGGAGGTGGAGAATCTGGAGGGTTTTTTTAGGCGCATTTTGTGGCGCGAAAAACGGGCGTCCAGGTCGGGACTGCACCGGTCTAGGCGCGGCTCGAAACTTGGGCCCCTTGTCTCTAAAAAGTTTCCCCACTACTGACAATAGACTGACTAACTTGTCGTTGCCAGGTTTATCCCTCACCCATTTTTTGTAACATTTGCAATCCACGAGTCCTCTGGTACCGCACCCATATCAATGGAAGATTGTGGCCAGAGGCTCAGTAATTTCATCCTTACTTCCCTAAGCAACCTAGGATGGATATCATCCAGACCAGGTGTTTTTTCTCATTAGAGCACTGCCAACTTTCGCTTTATCTATTTTTATGCTATCCAATTTATTTACTTCCTCCTCCTTACTCTGACATTGGCAGCATCTTCTTTAGTGAAGATAGATGCAAAGTACTCATTTAGTACCTCAGCCATGGCCTCTGCCTCCACAAGAACATCTTGTTTTTGGTCCCTAATTGGCTCCATCCTTCCTCTTACTATTTATATGTTTATAAAAAGCTCTTGGGTTCCCTTTTATGTTACCCACTAATCTATTCTCATACTCGCTCTTTAACCCTCTTATTTCCTTTTTCAGTTCAGAGGAGCTTGGTTCTCTGCTGTATTCTGAGCCTAACATTTATAATAAGCCTCTTTTTTCTGTTTCATTTTAATCTCTATGGCTGCGATTTCGCCTACTACAGCGGGTCGAGGTGGGTGATGTCGGTGGCGGGTCCCGACCTCGCTGTGGTCTCCATCCCGGCCTCCCACACAACTTTCCCTTGATTGAGCTTGTTAAGCCCGCCTAGCGAGGTTCCCAGCCAATTAAAAGGAAGTGGGTGTGAGGACGTCAGTTGATGACGCGTCTTCAGTCGGATTCCTTAAAGGGACCATGCGCAAATTGATTTGGGCATTTGTGCTGTCAGTGTTCTACAGCAATGAGATGCTGCAAACACTGCACAAAGGTGTCGGGTAGAAAAGGCAGAATGATGGGGATGTGATGAGTGGCACAGCAGGATGAGGTTATGGAGAGAGTCACAGCACGCAGGGAGGTTCTGTTCCCTTCCAAAGGGAAGAAACCTCCCCAGATCATCAAGGCAGCCTGGTTGCACATTGCACAGGAGGGCACAAGGAGGGATGTCATCAGGAGGACCAGGCTGTCGTGACACAAACCTTTCAATGATCTTATATCCACACTCAACCTCATCCTGCGGTGCCATTCATCACATCCCCATCATTCTGACTTTTCTACCCTACTTCTACACATCTTTACTCACACCAACTTACCTTGCACCTCTCTCTCTATCGACATTATCACAGCCCCATCTCACTAGCCACCCCTCATCCTACTGCAAGCATTCCAACTAACACACTGGGTGTATTCGTCAATGTTCATGTAAAGTTTCTGTTAACATGTTGTCAAACATTGAAATCTTTATTTTCAACACTTTGCCTTCTTGGATAGAGTGGTGTGCACCTTTGGATGTGGCTTAGTGAGTTGCAGTGAATGTTGAGACATAACGGTGCCCCCCCTCCCCCCAAAGGTGATGAGTGTGAAAGGAATGGCTTGGGCATTGCAGGGGATTTTTATGGTGTCGGTGTGGAGTGGTGCCAACCTGGCGCATCATGTGGCAGCCAAGGTGTGCAGCATCAAGTGAAGTAAACGTGGGCATGGTGAGGCCATCCCTGGCATCCCGGGGAGCAATGTGCTGATGCCCTCTGTCCTGTGCAGCATCAGGTGATTGCGGAGAAGGTTGGTGTTGTTGTTGCCGCTGTTGGTGTGCCTGGTGAAGGTGGTGTTGGGGCTGATCGTTGTCAGATTCTGAGGGCCAAGGTGACAAAGTGTAAATGGTTCCCCTCCTGATGGAGTAGATACCAGTTGAAGGTGAGATGACAGAAGCACTCTGTCAAAGGTGAGAGAGGTTACTGCAATGAGATGAGCCTGGCTGGAGAGTTTGCTACAAAGACTTGCAGTCTGCATAAAGCAGAATCTGTCTTCCAAGGGAAGAAACCAGAGTCTCTGGATTTAGAAAGTGTGCAGGTGTAAACTGTGAGGTTTTATACACGTTTTAACGCTGTCACCAATCATCTGCTTCAATGGCCACGCAACCTCCGCCTCAGATGGACAGAGTCTAGGAGCAGCGTGAAATCTGTGGGCGAGCTGTTAAAGTCAAACGGTGAGTAAAATATCACTGTCATGGGCTTCTATACAAGCTATTACTAACTTAATTGCCTCCCCCGCCGCTGCGTTCGGGTCTGCCTGGAAAGGCACGAGGCGGTGGGTTGACAGCGGGGTCCCAACCCATTGTCAATCTTTGTCAATTTCCCGCCAATCCGCCCACTGAACACCGGTGAAATCGCAGCCTGTATCTTTAGTTATCCAGGGAGTGCTAGCTTTGGATGCCCTTCCTTTCCACCTTGCGAATATGTCGAGACTGTACCTGAAGTGTCTCCTCTTTGAAGGCTTTGTTTAATTACTGATTTATCTAACAATTTTGGATTTCAATCCACCTGGGACAGATCCTTTTTCAACTCTCTGAAATGTTGCCTCCTCCAGTTAAGTATTTTTTTGTTTGATTTTTCCTTATCCTTTTCTATAACTATTCTAAACCTGATGATATTATGATCACTGTAATGTTTCTCCATTGAAACATGCTCCACTTGTCCCACTTCATTCCCCATAACTAGATACAGCACTGCTTCTTTCCTTGATGGGCTGGAAGCACACTGATCAAGAAAGTTCTCTTGTACATATTTCAGGAATACCTCCTCCTCTTTGCCCTTTACACTGTTACTAACCCAGTCTACATTAGGATGATTGAAGTACCCCTTATCCTTATTCTATAGTTTCTGCATCTTTGTTATTTTGCCTGAAAATTTGCTCCTCTATCTTCTTTGCACTATTTGGTGGTATATAATACACACCCAGTAGTGTAATAGTTCCTCTTTTGCTCCTTACTTCTAACCAAATAGGTCTAAGCAAATAGTTTCTGTCTGTGACCCCCACCCCCACCTACATCATCCCTTTCCAGTACTATAATAGTTTCTTCAATCAATACTTCCCCGCTCCTCTCATCCAGGGATGTCCTTCCTTTCCCCCTCACGAGAATGTATCGAGTCTGCATCCGAACTATCTCCACTGCGAAAGCCTCCCATTGCTCATTTACTGTTTTACCTACCAATCCTTGACTACAATCCACCTGGGCCAGTTCCCATTTCAACTCACTGAAATGACCCCTCCTCCAGTTGATAATCCACTGACCATGCAGCTTTTAAAAATCTTTTGTCTAGAGAAACAAATACTGTTACCACAGCCAATAAAAAACTGACATTGTCAGACTTGCTACACAAGTGCAGTTAATATCCAAGATCCAACTAAAATAATAACACAACAGCCTGGAAATGACTGAGACTGACCCATTAAATAATGTACTGCCTCTGTTAAAAATAGTGGAAAGAGGAATTTGATATTTCACAGGTTTTTGATGTTTGCATGATCACAGTAATTTCCAGTTTTATATTCTACAAGGTCAAAAAATGCTAAATAAAATCTTATATAGCGTGCATATGTCCAAAGAGAAAATTTACACCGAATGCAAATTTTTAATTAAAATATTTCCCAGTAATCAACTGTTGATTTATCACTTAATTAAGATAGAATCACTACAATGGCTGCCAGAATCAAAAGCAGCTGATGGTGAAGGAACAACATTTTGTAAAAATGAATAGATGGAAGTTCGATGCAATAAACTTGTGCTGGGATTCTGATTACAGATATAAACTACTTGAGTTTCACTCTCATAGGTTAGAATGCCATCCAAAATGAGTGACTGCAGACAGTAATCTCAGTATCATTCTGTATAAATACCTCAAGAAAAAATAGAGCTACAGGATTGTGAATAAAAGAGGATTTACACTGTGAAACATGGCAACAAGCTGCATCAAAAACTTAACAATATACCCAGGAACAGCAATAATCTCCATTGATGCACAAATTGATGGACACATGAATCACTGTTCTATGACGTGTATTAAAATCTTTGATGATAAATCATACTTTCATCTACGCTTATTACATTCGCAAATACCCTATAAATAATCCCATTAGATATGTAATTTCCTGTATTGCCAGGAGTTACACTTAGCTCCCTTTTCAAGGGTTATGGGGAGCGGGCAGAAAAGTGGAGTTGAGGCCAGGATCAGATCAGCCATGATCTTATTGAATGGCAGAGCAGGCTCGAGGGGTCAAATGGCCTACTCCTGCCTCTATTTCTTATGTTCTTATGTTCTCCCAAATATCCAAAACAATATTGTGAAAGTTAGTGGATAATACCATCATAATTCTGGACTTAGCCCAATTCTATTGTTCTTGCACTAAAATCTATACCGTATCACATTTAAAGGTGGATTTTTTTTTAATCTGTGTTTGTCTTGAGTATTTGTGTGATTGCTTGGAATGGTTTCTTTAACACACATCTCAGAAAGTAAAATCATAGTAAACTTCTTCCTCCAGCTTTCTTAAAAAGTATCACAAGCTGAAACCCCAAAGTAATTTTCTTATCGAAACTTATATCCACGTAATACAAAGTTAAAGAAATCATTCCAAGCATTCACACAACTACTCAATACAAACACAGATTTAAAAATCTACTTTTAAATGTGAAAGAGAAGCAATGCCCTCCTTCTATATTTTAGCGCAAAAACAATAGAATTGGGCTGTGTCCAGAATTATGATGGTATTATTCACTAACTTTCACAATGAAAATGGTGCAGCTGTAGCTGTGATCAGATTTTATCTGGCTATAGAAATTAAGTTCCATTCTGTTCTTAAAAAAGCATGGTAATAAGGACATAGCTATCAAAAAATAACAAGTTAAATGGCATTCTTTTGATTACACCTCCCTGAAGCACTTTGGAACATTTTGCTATGTTAAAAGGTGTTATATAAATGGAAGTTGTTGTTGAATTATTAAAAACAAGATCGCTGATCTGGTAACAGTGAACTCTGAAAATTTGTGTGGCGCAAAATAGGTGGCACAATTCAAACGTGCACCCAACCCAAATTTGGCACTGGGCCTCATTTGAATTAAACCAGCAATTTGGGGGTTGTGATTCAGCCCTGTCGGGCCCTTGGAATTTCAGATGATTCCGATGCCAAGCCAGCCACAGGTAGGGCATGGGAGGGAGGGTGGCAAATTGGAAGGAGGGCATTGCTTCTCTTTCTGGCTCCACAGAAATAAAACTTTATAGTTTTCTTACCTTTTTATTGATGGCTCCTTAAGTAACACTAATTCGGTTGCCGAATAAACGATGTAAGCTCCGTCCATTTGATGGCCAACTTTGCAGTGGGGATCTTAAACCAGCATTAGGACCCTGATTTGCATATGCAAGTTATCTATCACTTGTTTCACGCTGCATACTTAGAAGTTGCTAGCTTCCAATATGGCAGCTGGCACAGCTCCAGCGGGGAGATCGCGCGCGTGAGATCACAACCTGGAAATTGTGCCCCCAATTTAATTTCTCGTCCAAAAACATGGTGCAACGATGTTTCATTTTCCCCCAATTGTTCCTGTTGTCTTTTAGAACTTTTAGATTAGTCTACATCATAGTTTCCCAAAACAAAATAACCTGCACAGTACATGCAATATAATGGCACTATTCTAAATTTAACATCTCTCTCCCTTTTTGAATTCTTCAACTTTTGACAAGCTTGCTTCTAGTAATTAGTAAGACTCTTCCTGACATTGTTACCTAGTCAGTCAAAAGGAGGTTTGAACTTGATTATAAGGGGCCAAAATTGCCCTCCGCCCCAAACGGAGCGCATCTACCGTTATTTAAGTGTTCTGTCTGCCCCAATGCATGGGGCAGTCAATCCGGCAAAATTCAGCTCTTTGTTCTTTTTCTTGGAACGGGACAGATGTGGAGTCCGGAGTGGGGTGGAAGTGTGGGCGAGTCGGAACGGCCATCGCTCCAAGTCATCAACGTGGCACTGATGACGTCAGCAAGTCGCCCTGATGCATCACGAAGTCCCTCCCCGTCAGTTAAAAGGGAGGGCCGCTGCGAACTCAGCAAAGTTTTTAGTTAGGTCCACTGGGCCATCAAGGAGGCTTTTGGCAGGGCCAGCAGCCTGGCACACAAGAGGTGCCAGACTGCATGTTGGCGGAACGGTTGAACCCGGGGGCATAACTGACGTTCCGACTTGGCAATCGGCCAACAATAAAAAATAAAATGGTCGCCGGCAGCGCAACCTCCCTTTAAGGGCGGACGCACTGGCCAGCCACAGACAGCTCCCCACTGAGGAAAGCTGACAGTGGCATCAATGCCGCTCCCACGGAGCAATTCTGCATGGAGCACATTTCCCGCGGGGGTCGGAAAGCGGGTTGGCACCGGCCGGTAAGGGGTCGGCGCGTGCCCAACGCAGCGGGAAAACAGGCAGTGTGATCACGTAGTACACCGTTCCAAAAATAAAGGAGGGCAATTTACAAAATGATGGCCCAGCTGCACCGACCGAACAGTGAGTCCTTACGGCAGTCATGGCTCTTATAGAAAGGGGCAATTTCGGCCCCTCAATGTTTTGACCATTATTGTACTGCTTTGATTCAATTACCATTCTTTATTATAAATTTAAACATTAAAAAAAAAACTCGTGTCTAACTGTTTCTACGAATATAACAATCTCACTCATTCATTAATCAAAATGATAAACGTTCAGAATAATCTACCAAGCAAAGTAAGAGAGGTAAAAAATGGGTTTATTCAAAATACAATTAGCTAGCATAGTGGGAGTTATTGCCTTACAGTGATGAACATTGATGGACGAAATTGCCTTTACTCATTCTGAATTCTTATATTCTCAGCACCCTTGTAATAATTTCTTGACATCATCACTCAAATCTTTGAGAGGGGAATTAGGCCCTTTTATAATTGTTTCCATTTTAATCGCTATAAGGTAAGATATGAGTTATCAAATTTCATAGCAGCACAATTTGAGTATGTCTCCTTCATGGATCTCTTACAGAATATTGATTCAATTATTTTATGATAAGTTTTAGTAATTGGGACATAATTATACCTTTAGTCCATAAAACTTATAACTCAAAATGTGGGTATCTTCTGCATATCGTAACAGAAAATTCATTTTCATACAAAGGCAGTACTGGACAGATATCTTTCTTTGCTTGATGCTGTAACAGATAGTATGCCAGGTTTATAATGAACACGAGGAATAGAATCGTAGAAATTTATGGCACAGAAGGAGGCCATTCAACCCACCATGTCTGTGCTGGCCGAAAAAGAGGTATACAGCCTAATCCCACTTTCCAGCTCTTGGTCCGTAGCCTTATTTTTTAATGTGATGAGGGTTTCTGCTTCTATCACCCTTTCAGGTAGTGAGTTCCAGATCCCTACCACTCTCTGGGAGAAAACAATTCTCCTCAACTCCCCTCTAATCCTTCCACAAATTACTTTAAATCTATGCCCCCTGGTTCATAGAAACATAGAAACATAGAAAATAGGTGCAGGAGTAGGCCATTCAGCCCTTCTAGCCTGCACCGCCATTCAATGAGTTCATGGCTGAACATGAAACTTCAGTACCCCCTTCCTGCTTTCTCGCCATAACCCTTGATCCCCCGAGTAGTAAGGACTTCATCTAACTCCCTTTTGAATATATTTAGTGAATTGGCCTCAACTACTTTCTGTGGTAGAGAATTCCACAGGTTCACCACTCTCTGGGTGAAGAAGTTTCTCCTCATCTCGGTCCTAAATGGCTTACCCCTTATCCTCAGACTGTGACCCCTGGTTCTGGACTTCCCCAACATTGGGAACATTCTTTCTGCATCTAACCTGTCTAAACCCGTCAGAATTTTAAACGTTTCTATGAGATCCCCTCTCATTCTTCTGAACTCCAGTGAATACAAGCCCAGTTGATCCAATCTTTCTTGATAGGTCAGTCCCGCCATCCCGGGAATCAGTCTGGTGAACCTTCGCTGCACTCCCTCAATAGCAAGAATGTCCTTCCTCAAGTTAGGAGACCAAAACTGTACACAATACTCCAGGTGTGGCCTCACCAAGGCCCTGTACAACTGTAGCAACACCTCCCTGCCCCTGTATTCAAATCCCCTCGCTATGAAGGCCAACATGCCATTTGCTTTCTTAACCGCCTGCTGTACCTGCATGCCAACCTTCAATGACTGATGTACCATGACACCCAGGTCTCGTTGCACCTTCCCTTTTCCTAATCTGTCACCATTCAGATAATAGTCTGTCTCTCTGTTTTTACCACCAAAGTGGATAACCTCACATTTATCCACATTATACTTCATCTGCCATGCATTTGCCCACTCACCTAACCTATCCAAGTCACTCTGCAGCCTAATAGCATCCTCCTCGCAGCTCACACTGCCACCCAACTTAGTATCATCTGCAAATTTGGAGATACTGCATTTAATCCCCTCGTCTAAATCATTAATGTACAATGTAAACAGCTGGGGCCCCAGCACAGAACCTTGCGGCACTCCACTAGTCACTGCCTGCCATTCTGAAAAGTACCCGTTTACTCCTACTCTTTGCTTCCTGTCTGACAACCAGTTCTCAATCCACATCAGCACACTACCCCCAATCCCATGTGCTTTAACTTTGCACATTAATCTCTTGTGTGGGACCTTGTCGAAAGCCTTCTGAAAGTCCAAATATACCACATCAACTGGTTCTCCTTTGTCCACTTTACTGGAAACATCCTCAAAAAATTCCAGAAGATTTGTCAAGCATGATTTCCCTTTCACAAATCCATGCTGACTTGGACCTATCATGTCACCATTTTCCAGATGCACTGCTATGACATCCTTAATAATTGATTCCATCATTTTACCCACTACTGAGGTCAGGCTGACCGGTCTATAATTCCCTGTTTTCTCTCTCCCTCCTTTTTTAAAAAG
Organism: Pristiophorus japonicus; assembly: GCF_044704955.1. Taxonomy (NCBI): domain Eukaryota; kingdom Metazoa; phylum Chordata; class Chondrichthyes; family Pristiophoridae; genus Pristiophorus; species Pristiophorus japonicus. The sequence continues at coordinate 139,659,281 of NC_091977.1, forward strand.
TGGGGTTACATTGGCTACCCTCCACTCCATAGGAACTGATCCAGAGTCAATGGAATGTTGGAAAATGACTGTCAATGCATCCGCTATTTCCAAGGCCACCTCCTTAAGTACTCTAGGATGCAATCCATCAGGCCCTGGGGATTTATCGGCCTTCAATCCCATCAATTTCCCCAAAACAATTTCCCGACTAATAAAGATTTCCCTCAGTTCCCCCTCCTTACTAGACCCTCTGACCCCTTTTATATCCGGAAGGTTGTTTGTATCCTCCTTAGTGAATACCGAACCAAAGTACTTGTTCAATTGGTCCGCCATTTCTTTGTTCCCCGTTATGACTTCCCCTGATTCTGACTGCAGTGGACCTACGTTTGTCTTCACCAACCTTTTTCTCTTTACATACCTATAGAAACTTTTGCAATCCGCCTTAATGTTCCCTGCAAGCTTCTTCTCGTACTCCATTTTCCCTGTCCTAATCAAACCCTTTGTCCTCCTCTGCTGAGTTCTAAATTTCGCCCAGTCCCCAGGTTCGCTGCTATTTCTGGCCAATTTGTATGCCACTTCCTTGGCTTTAATACTATCCCTGATTTCCCTAGATAGCCACGGTTGAGCCACCTTCCCCTTTTTATTTTTACGCCAGACAGGAATGTACAATTGTTGTACTTCATCCATGCGGTCTCTAAATGTCTGCCATTGCCCATCCACAGTCAACCCCCTAAGTATCATTCGCCAATCTATCCTAGCCAATTCTCGCCTCATACCTTCAAAGTTACCCTTCTTTAAGTTCTGGACCATGGTCTCTGAAATTACTGTTTCATTCTCCATCCTAATGCAGAATTCCACCATATTATGGTCACTCTTCCCCAAGGGGCCTCGCACAATGAGATTGCTAATTAATCCTCTCTCATTACACAACACCCAGTCTAAGATGGCCTCCCCCCTAGTTGGTTCCTCAACATATTGGTCTAGAAAACCATCCCTTATGCACTCCAGGAAATCCTCCTCCACCGTATTGCTTCCAGTTTGGCTAGCCCAATCTATGTGCATATTAAAGTCACCCATTATAACTGCTACACCTTTATTGCATGCACCCCTAATTTCCTGTTTGATGCCCTCCCCAACATCCCTATTACTGTTTGGAGGTCTGTACACAACTCCTACTAACGTTTTTTGCCCTTTGGTGTTCTGCAGCTCTACCCATATAGATTCCACATCATCCAAGCTAATGTCTTTCCTAACTATTGCATTAATCTCCTCTTTAACCAGCAATGCTACCCCACCTCCTTTTCCTTTTATTCTATCCTTCCTGAATGTTGAATACCCCTGAATGTTGACCTCTCTCCTAAGGGGAATAAGTCCTTCCTATTCACTCTATCTAGGCCCCTCATAATTTTATACACCTCAATCTAGTCTCCCCTCAGTCTCCTTCATTCCAAAGAAAACTACCCCAGCCTAATCAATCTTTCCTCGTAGCTAAAATTCTCCATTCCTGGCAACATCCTTGTAAATCACCTCTGTACCCTCTCGAGTGCAATCACATCTTTCCTGTAATGTGGGACCAGAACTGCACGCAGTACTCTAGCTGTGGCCTAACTAGTGTTTTATACAGTTCAAACATAACCTTTCTGCTCTTGTATTCTATTCCTCGGCTAATAAAGGCAAGTATTCCGTATGCCTTCTTAATCACCTTATCTCCCTGGCCTGCTACCTTCAGGGATCTGTGGTCCTGCTCTCCCAAGGTCCCTTTGTTCCTCTACACTTCTCAGTAATCTACCATTTATTGTGTATTCCTTTGCCTTGTTGGCCCTCCCCAAATGCATTACCTCACACTTCTCCGGATTGAATTCCATTTGCCACGATTCTGCCCACCTGAACAATCCATTGATATCTTTCTCAGTCTGCAGCTATCTTCCTCACTATCAACCACACAGCCAATTTTTGTATAATCTGCAAACTTCTTCATCATGCCCCCTACATTGAAGTCTAAATCATTGATATATATCACAAAAAGCAAGGGACCTAGTACTTAGTCCTGTGGAACCCCACTGGAAACAGCTTTCCAATAACAAACAAATCCGTCAAACATTACACATTGTTTCTTGCCACTGAGCCAATTTTGGATACAACTTGTCACTTTCCCTTGGATCCTTAGGTCAACAAATACAGACCAATATATGAATTCTAATTCAAATAGACTTAGGGGGTGAAATTGCCCCGCGCCCATTTGGGGCGCAGAATTTGAATTAAATTAATATTTAGTGCCCGGCGAGATGGGCCAACAAATGTCGCTGAATTGGGGTCTTTGTCTGTAAAAAAATGTGCGGGGTGGTATCAGAGGCGTGATTCGCCTTCACGGGGCGGTAGCATGGCGTTAGCAGGGTGCGAGGCTCTGTGCATGGTCAGCGCGGCGTTGATGTGTCACAACGTCCCTCCCCTTCTTTTAAAGGGGAGGGCCGCTGCTAACACTGCTACCGCTTTCCTGGCGCCCATTGGCTCACCAGGGAGGGTTTCAGCCGAGCCAGTGGCCCAGCACCCAAGAATGGTTGCCGCTGTATGTTGGCAGTAACTGAACAACAATAATTTTTCTCAGCAAACCTCAGTACTGGATTTCAACAAGGTGCCAATTGTGGGAATGTTTCCCACATCTTCTAAAACCTTTAAACATGGATGTTCTAATGATTAAATATAATTCCTTTAGTTTCAGTTTTCATACTCGGAATCTCCAGAAGGTATGTAATTGATGAAAATATTATAATAGACAATATGCAGGCTTGTCACACCCTGGAATCACAGCATAGCTACAAACCAATAACCTTACAAATGAAGGGGGGGGGGATTAAATAAGCTATTGCATATTTGTAAACAAAATCAAATAAAGTAAATTTTAAAATTGTACAGTATTTTACATCACAGCTGAGATTGCCACCTTTTGGCAAAAATCTTTAACCAGATGGATGGCAAGGCTGAGGGTGGGGCCTGGGATATGGCTCAGGAAATACATTTTTTAAAGTGTATATTGTGGCAGAAGTGTGTTTACCTAGCTTATGTAATTCTACACAATACGGAGCAATCCATATATTTTAAAGGACATATAGTTTTACAGGACAGCTGAGTAGCCTAAGGTACTAGATTTTTGTTGGTAATTATTTCAACTATTGTGTGGAAAAAAAATACGTAGGTGAGGTACAAAACGGATTGTCGATTCACTATCACCCACTTCTCACCCAGCACTAAAAGTTAAAATTACCAACAGAAATCTAATACCTTAGGCTACTCAGCTGTCCTGTAAAACTATATGTCCTTTAAATATATGGATTGCTCCGTATTGTGTAGAATTACATAATCTAGGTAAATACACTTCTGCCACAATATACACTTTTGTCACAAAGCAACTTATTCTTAGAATAATCTCCTGAAGGAATAACCCCCCTTATTGCATATCCATTTACCTACTGAGTGTAATGCTATTGAAAACGGCCCACAGTATAATCCCTGGCTTTCCTGTTTACTGCAGTATCAGTCAAGCTACTATTTCAGAAAATTTGATAGGCCACTAGACATTTTCTGGAGGGCTAGATGACCTTGTAGAAAAATAATGTAGCAAATCTGACACTTTATGGTTAATTTCTTTACAATATTTAGTACTATAAGGAAAATTGATTCTTGAACTGAACTTGAACCCTACACACCAAGATAAAGAAAGTGGCACAAATCAAACAACTAGTCTCTTCTCATAATCAGCAATATTGTGATTGTTCCATCACCAATAACCTGTACCTCATTTACAAGTCAAATATGAAGAACCTGCAGAGATAGTTAGTCAGACAACTGATGGTTTGTAGTGTATTAATTGGAACTTAACCGTTAATTGTACATAAATATTATTCAACATAGGATTCAGTTAAATAACAAAAGGCAAAATACTGCAGATGCTAGAAATCTAAAATAAAATAAAAATTGCTGGAAACACTCAGCAGGACAGGCAACATCTGAAGAGAAAAGAAAAAAGCTAATTGTGTAGGTTTATGCAAGACAATCAAAAGTCAAATTAGACATCACAATAAAACACTAGACACTAAATGCAAATCCTAATCTATTTTTCTTGCAGTCCACAAACTATGCTTTATGGAAAGTAAAGTTTCTTCCAAAAAGCTGCCTTGATCGCTTAATAGATTCATGCAATGCATGATGTAGTACTGAGCCATACACACCAGACATTCCAGGCTCAAGCTCTGGGCTGTGCTGAGTTAATTTAGCTTATCTCACCTAGGACAATGGCTGGAGTGCTAAAACTGGCCTGAGCTAGGGAGCAGAGGGAAAAAACAGCCATGGTCCCCATTCAAGATTTCTATCCAAGCACTCCTGTTAGAAAATGCATGTGTGAAAATCAGGTGAGGACAGAATCAGCCTTGGTTGTGATGCTGCTGTGATTGAATAACCTGCTGACACTCACTGTCCAGTGGAAGAAAATTGGAAAAAAAAGATTCTTGCAATGAACAAACTGTATTTGCAATCAGACTTGTATAGCACTAAATTAATGGGATGGCTATGGCCTTTTGAAACTGAAATTTAACCAATTCAAAACTTCTTTGTATAGTAAAGTTGTTTTAGATGCCTGAACTAGAAACATAGGCCCCAAGTTTCGACATGATTTGCTCCTGATTTTTAGGAGCAACTGGTGTAGAACGGAGTATCTTAGAAATCGGAATTCTCGTCATTTAGTTTGCTCCAGTTCTAGTCAGTTAGAACAGTTTCACTTTGGAACAGAATTTTTTTTTCAAAAGGGGGCGTGTCCGGCCACTTACGCCTGTTTTCAAAGTTTCGTCAGTGAAAACTTACTCCAAACTAACTTAGAATGGAGCAAGTGAAGATTTTTGTACGCGCGAAAAAACCTTTTTACAGATTTACAGGTAGGTGGCGTTGGGTCGGGTCAGGAGGTGTGGTGGGAGGGAGATCGGTTCGGTTCGGGTCGGGGGGAGGGAGAGGGAGGTCAGGTCGGATCCAGTCCGGGAGCGGGGAGGGGAGGGGGAAGCGGGAGTCAGGTCGGGTCCGGTCCAGGGGCTTGGGGGAAGCGGGAGTCGGATCGGGTCGGTGTCGGGGTCGGTGTCGGGTCCGGTCCGGGGGCGGGGGGCGGGGGGGGGGAAGCGGGAGTCAGGTCGGGTCCAGTCCGGTCCGGGGGCGGGGGGCGGTGGGGGGGGAGCGGGAGTCGGGTCGGTGTCGGGTCCAGTCCGGAGCTGGAGGCGGGAAGCGGGAGTCGAGTCGGGTTGGAAGGAAGCAGGAGCTGGCCGTGGGAGGAGCCTTATTCACGCAGCCCCAGCGAGGCCATTCGGCCAGGGCTAGGGACTGCGTGCTTCGGGCCCCTCCCACACAGTTTTGGGCGCCTGGAGCTACTGCACATGCACGCCCACTGTAGCGCGCATGTGCAGAGGTCCCGGCACTGTTTTCAGCGCAGGGACCTGGCTCCGCCCCCTACTGCTCGTGCTGCGCTGCGCCGAGCTGCAAACGACCTGCGGGGATCTGGAGAATCTGGAAGTTTTTTTAGGCGCACTTTGTGGCGCGAAAAACGGGCGTCCTGGTCGGGACTGCGCCGTTCTAGGCGCAGCTCGAAACTTGGGCCTATAGAAAATAAGAGCAGTAGTAGGCCATTCGGCCCTGCACTGCCATTCAATATAATCATGGCTGATCCTCTATCTCAACACCATATTCATGCTTTCTCCTCATACCCCTTGATGCCTTTTGTGTTTAGAAATCCTCTTCTTAAATATATTCAGTGACTTGGCCTCCACAGCCCTCTGTGGTAGAGAATTCCACAGGTTCACTACCCTCTGAGTGAAGACATTTCTCCTCATCTCAGTCCTAAATTTCCTACCCCTTATCCTGAGACTGTGACCCCTTGTTCTAGACTTCCCAGCCAGGGGAAACATCCTCCCCGCATCCAGTCTGTCCAAACCCATCAGAATTTTATACGTTTCAATGAGATCCCCTCTCATTCTTCTAAACTCTAGTGAATACAGGCCTAGTCGACCCAATCTCTCCTCATACGACAGTCCTGCCATCCCAAGAATCAGTCTGGTGAACCTTCGCTGCACTCCCTATGGCAAGTATATCCTTTCTTAGGTAAGGAGACCAAAACTGCACACAATACTCCAGGTGTAGTCTCATCAAAGCCCTGTATAACTGTAGTAAGACATCCTTGCTCCTGTACTCAAATCCTCTTGCAATGAAGGCCAACATACTATCTGCCTTCCTACTGCTTGCTGCACCTGCATGTTTGCTTTCAATGACTGGTGTACAAGGACACCCAGGTCCCTTTGTACAGCGACAAACTATCACCATTTAAATAATACTTTGTCTTTTTGTTTTTCTGACCAAAGTGGATAACTTCACATTTATCCACTTTATACTACATCTGCCATATGTTTGCTCACTCACTCAACCTATCTAAATCGCCTTGCAGCGTCTTTGCATCCTCCTCACACTAGCGTCAGCAAACTTGGAAATATTACATTTGGTGTTCTCATCCAAATCATTTATATATATATTGTGAATAGCTGGGGCCCAAGCACTGATCACTGTGGTACCTCACTAGTCACTGCCCGCCACCCCGAAAAAGACCCGTTTATTCTTATTCTCTGTTTCCTGTCAGTTAACCAATTTTCAATCCATGCCAGTAATTACCCCCAATCCTATGTACTTTAATTTTGCACACTAACCTCTTATGTGGGACTTTATCAAAGGCCTTCTGAAAATCCAAATACACTACATCCACTGGTTCTCCCTTATCTATTCTATCAGTTACATCCTCAAAAACTCCAGTAGTTTTGTCAAACACGATTTTCCTTTGATAAATCCACGCTGATTTTGTCTAATCCCGTTGAAATTATCTAAGTGTCCCGTTATCACATCCTTTATAATAGACTCTAGCATTTTCCCTACTACTGATGTTCGGCTAACCGGTCTGTACTTCCCCATTTTCTCTCTCTCTCCTTTTTTAAATAGTGGGGTTACATTTGCCATCCTCCAATCTGCAGAATTTTGGAAGATGACAACCAATACATCCACTATTTTCATGGCTACCTCTTTTAGTACTCTGGGATGCATTACTGTCCCCATCTAGTGGTAGCTATAAGCCTGGTAATTTGCAATGCAGATCTCAATCAAGGCTTCATATGGAGTCAAAGAACAGCAGGCTCCCAGATCCTCGCTGCAGCACTTCTCTAATCCAGGACTGTAATGAAAGAAAACAACTCAACAGAGAGATATTTATTGAACCACTTGTACTAGTTCCTGAAATGTGGTACAGTTTATCAACCACTTTTTTCAATCATTTAATGATCAATTGTACCACATGTCCCCAAGGCTCCTCACTGTACACTTTCATTTCAATCCTTAAATTTATTTCCACCTAAGCCATAATTTACTTTGATGGACTATAGTTTTTGAAACTCTTCATTTTACCAATTTCTGAAACTTCAAACATTTGGCCTCAAAGTTCTGATTAATGAGGAAAGGGGGGAGCAACAAAAATAGCTGTCTGCAATGGAGAACTGTCTTTGGTATGGGATATAGAACTCAAAACTCACTACAATTGGCTGGCAGTGGCTCATTGTAGTGCTGTGGAGCAGACAGGAACACTCCTGTTCCTCATAGCTCCACATGAAGGTAGTTTTTTGTTGATGTTCTCCAGTGGTTCCTTTAGAAACCACTGATTAGGCCACAGAAGAACCCAAAAACCTGTCTGACACATGCTCCACTCATTGCTAACCTATTTCCAGGATAGGTCCTGAAACAAGGGTTAAGCTCCTCATTAAACACATGTAAAAGGCCTAACACTTGTTTTAGGCAGCTTCCAGGAACATCTGAATATCATCCGACACAATATGGTGTGAGAGACAGCACCGTCAAATTGATGCTGACTGTCACCATTCTGCATCCGAAAATGGGTGCAGCGGGATCCAATTTCAAAGTATTATCGTAATTGTAGTTACATATTAAGAATGTTTAAATACATTGAAAAATGCACATTTTACAGTAAAGCTATGAGCAGGCCACTCAGAAAAAGTTCAAAAGCAGATTTATAAATGTTTTTTGTGGGGTCAGGGGGAACATTAATGCTTCTGTGTTGCCAAACCCTCTGCAGTCCTCATCCATGATTGCCACTCCCCTTTTAAAATACTTGAACTGTCTGGGCCCAAATGTATGAGTAGCTCACTGACAGAATGGTAATTAAGCCCTACCATGAAAACTGCCCATCCCTTGAACAACTTCCTTCCATCAGGCAGGTGGTGGGCTCGCTCCACCCGCTTCCCATACGATGGAAGCGGTCACATAAAAATCTACCCTTAAAATTCACTACCTTATCTTTGATTTTTTGATCATATTTCCTTTTCAAGAAATGGTGTACATGTAGGTTGACATTATATTTTTATTTCTATGGATCAGTTTACAGTGATAGTCCAGATGGATCAAACATCGAATAAGTTATGTCCTGTCCTTGTACTGAATTTCTCCAGAATTCTTTCCTATCCAAGCAGCTGAACCCGCGATGATTAACAGAAAATCTCTCGCCATGTGGTAGCAATTACTTGATCTCCCCGTGGGATTGAAATTGCCTCAGCAGAAAGATACCAATAAATTGTAACATTTTAAATATCATCTAGGAAATGTGTTGGTTTTTTTTTGTTCACTTGCTAACAAAGAATCACCTTTATTAATAATAAAAAATCAGTGATTGTGTATTATTTGAGTTGAACAGGTGAACCTGATAAACTGTTCTGAACATTTTCAGGAAGGAAAGTAAATAAAACCAATAACCATTGTGATCTGGCAACCCCCTTTACTGCATCTGCAATTTTGTAAAAATAGTGTATCTGAAGGTCAATTTTACACTGCAGTAAATTAAAAAGCAACAATTTAACATTCCAACCATATAATCTGAATGTAGAGATTGAAGCATGACAGAACAGAATGATCAGATTCTTCCAATTCATTAAGTGTGAGTTGCATTCTTAAATCAACATTACATTGCTCAAAGCATCCAGTTATCTACAACTTTCAAAAGAAAATTACAAACCTTGGAAAAGTGTACCAGAACCTGCAAAGAATTCACACTGAAGAGTTTTGGCAAAAAGGAAAATTATTGTCTTCACTATTATTACCGACTGCAAATGTTCTTGGTCTCCACAGCAAAATTCCAATCTCCAGGTGCCCTTAGTAGCCAATAGGCAATGGCATTTCTGCAGGAAATTGCAGACTACAATAACAGCTTGTGTAGAAAAGCTTCACAGTGAGATATCTAAGCAAAGATATCTGGAAAAAAAAGCTGAGCCACTGGTTGCATTAGTTGCACTGGAATTTTTCAAAAGTCATGAGTCCTGAATTTAACTCGAAACGAACGATGAATATGGGGCAAGCTTTAGACTTTCACCAACGTAAGTCTCAGCCATTGTAACTCCCAGGCCTCATTAACATACTTCAGGCCCAACTCCCACCTCTCTTCAATCTCTACCCCAGAAGGCTGAGGATGCTCATCCATTGAATTATATTCAAGACAGAGATCGATTGATTTTTGGATACCAAGGGATATGGGGATAGGGCGGGAGTTGAGGTAGAAATTAATCCATGATCTTACTGATCTATTCCTATTTCTTATGGTGTTATATTCTTTTGACAGAACCGTCCCCATCACTCAAGTAAGTGGCTGGGTGATCGAGGTCGGGGAATGGGTATGGAAGTTCAGGGCACGGGAGGCCTAGGTTTGCATGTGGGGGGCGGAGACGCCCACAAGGAAATCTTTTAAAAATAAAATTTGCTAACCTTTTCGGCCCGGTTCCAGGCCTGCTAATCCTTGACGGCTGGTGTTTCTGGTGAAGCTGGAACCAAACTCTCAGCTCCAGATTAAAATGTTGTCAGGGTCTGAAAGCCGTCATCGGACCCTAACATTTGAATGTCAATTAGCTCCTTGCCTGCCCAAAGATTGTCAGTTAAAATGCCGCAGGGCACGTTTGCAGTGTGGATCCAGTTATTAGGACACTGCTCCGATTTTAACCTCTGAAAGCCCCACTATTACTGGGCATTGAGTGTTCAAATTCGGGCTCTGGTATAAGACACTCACTGATGAAACCTTCACTGCTGTCACTGCTCCACATTCTGTACTAGGTCATACATAATTCAAAACTAATCCTTAACCTAAGATATGGACTTCTTCAGTTCTGCTTTGCTTCACTGAAACCTGAAAGTTATATTTTACTAGTAAGTTTAAAATTTTTGCTTGCAGGCCATCAGTTATGGTTCCATTCAAGAGACCCTTGAAACAGCTCACAGGTGGAGAAATATATTAATGGGAGGTACAAAAATAGGGGCGAAGGGGAACCGTAACATTAGAAATCTGAAGTAAAACCAGCAAATGGTGGCAATACACTGCAGGTCTGTTAGTTGAGAGTTGGAGTAGATGATACGGCCCCTCGAGCCATTCAATATCATGGTTGATCTTCGAGCTCAACTCCACTTTCCTACCCGATCCCCATATCAATTGATTCCCCAGAATCCAAGAATCTATCGAACTCAGCCAAGAGTATACTCAACAAATTACCAGCCACAAAGAAGAAAAAGCACCTACAAAGAAAAAAGGCAAGTTAGAGCCAGATCCTCACATAAACTGGGGGAAGGGTACCAGTGTGAACTGGGGAAGAGGGAAAATGGTTGGTTCCATTAGTTAGGAAGGATGGATGGATTGGTATGCAATTTTAATGCAGTTTAATAATCAGAGTTAGCAATAAAGAGTACCATTATGTAACCACAAAAGCCTGAAGTGAAAGAATATCCTTGCAACTTTTGCCAGTACACCAGCTATGAAGCATTAGGTGAAAACATAAGTAGCATATGAACACGAGATTTTAAGGGAAACTGTTAGATTTTGGTTGTCATGGACAGCCGTTTGGTTCCAAATAAATTTAAGCAATAAATAAGGTGTTTGTAAAATTTATTCTGAGTCTTGCAACAATGTGTTGTTTCAACATCCCTTCCCTTTTCTACTAGAGGTCAGATTTCTCAATGCGGGTGTGCAATAATCATGTAACCGTTTAGAAAGCATGTTCTATATTTTTCTCCTTTTCCTGACTTGAATTGAATTCAAACACAGAACTGCAAGTTACTTCGACTAGTACAGTTCATGTCAACTCAGTTTAAAAGATACCTTTATATCTTAATCCTCCAGTAGGATTTAACTTATGAAATCCCAGGGGGAAAAAGTTCCATTGCGCCCCGTTTGGGGGCAGTAATATCCGGGAGGCGGTACATTTTGCAGCAGGCGCGGAAGTCCCATCTGTTACGTATGGAAGAACTCCACAAGACTGAGTACTGTGAGTTAAAACTGATGTGACCTTAGTCTCTGTAATACAACTCCAGAGTGCCAAAGCAGCATGGCAGACAACCTTTTATACTCCCTTGCACGCGGTGTGCAGGTGACCCTTGGGCCTCCAACAGCTGCGCCCTCTGGTGGCAAGTCTTACACAGTTACAATGTTTACATACATAACATCACTCCCCCCGCCATCCCCAAAAGTCTTTGATACAAATTATTTACAAGTTGAGACGATCCGGGGCCCTATGCTGAGTTCAAACTCTGGCATGGGTGAGTTGGTCAGAACAATGCTGCACTGCAGCGCGGCTGGTCTGACAGGACTGTTGGGAATGGTGGGTTCATCCTCTTGATTGACAGCGAGATCGATTGCTGATTGGGTGCGTGTTAGAAACATAAAAACATAGAAAATAGGTGCAGGAGTAGGCCATTCGGCCCTGCGAGCCAGCACCACCATTCAATAAGATCATGGCTGATGATTCACCTCATTATCCCTTTCCTGCCTTCTCTCCATACCCTTTGATCCCTTTAGTCGTAAGGGCCATATCCAACTCCCTCTTGAATATATCCAATGAACTGGCATGAACAACTCTCTGCGGAAGAAAATTCCACAGGTTAACAACTCTCTGAGTGAAGAAGTTTTTCCTCATCTCGGTCCTAAATGGCTTATCCCTTATCCTTAGAATGTGACCCCTGGTTCTGGACTCCCCCAACATCGGGAACATTCTTCCTACGTCTAACCTGTCCAGTCCCGTCAGAATTTTATATGTTTCTGAGAGATCCCCTCTCATTCTTCTAAACTCCAGTGAATACAGGCCCAGTCGATCCAGTCTCTCCTCATATGTCAGTCCTGCCATCCCAGGCATCAGTCTGGTGAACCTTTGCTGCACTCCCTCAATAGCAAGGACGTCCTTCCTCAGATTAGGAGACCAAAACTGAACACAATATTCCAGCTGTGGCCCCACCAAGGCCCTGTACAGCTGCAGCAAGACCTTCCTGCTCCTATACTCAAATCCCCTAGCTATGAAGGCCAACATGCCATTTGCCTTCTTCACCGCCTGCTGCACCTGCATGCCAATCTTCAATGACTGATGAACCATGACACCCAGGTCTCATTGCACCTCCCCTTTTCCTAATCTGCCACCATTCAGATAATATTCTGCCTTCGTGTTTTTGCCACCAAAGTGGATAACCTCACATTTATCCACATGATACTGCATCTGCCATGCATTTGCCCGCTCACCTAACCTGTCCAAGTCAACCTGCAGCCTCTTAGCATCCTCCTCACAGCGCCATCCAGCTTAGTGTCATCTGCAAACTTGGAGATATTACACTCAATTCCTTCATCTAAATCATTGATGTATATTGTAAATAGCTGGGTCCCAACACTGAGCCATGAAGCACCCCACTAGTCACTGCCTGTCATTCTGAAAAGGACCCATTTATCCCGACTTTCTGCTTCCTATCGGCCAACGAGTTCTCTATCCACGTCAATACATTACCCCCAATACCATGTGCTTTAATTTTGCACACTAATCTCTTGTGTGGGACCTTGTCAAAAGTCTTTTGAAAGTCCAAATACACCACATCCACTGGTTCTCCCTTGTCCAATCTACTAGTTACATCCTCAAAAAATTTGAGAAGATTTGTCAAGCATGATTTCCCATTCATAAATCCATGCTGACTTGGACCGATCCTGTCACTGCTTTTCAAATGCACTGCTATTTCATCTTTAATAATTGATTCCAACATTTTCCCCACTACTGATGTCAGGCTAACCAGTCTATAATTTCCCGATTTCTCTCTCCCTCCTTTTTTAAAAAGTGGTGTTACATGAGCTACCCTCAAGTCCACAGGAACTGATCCAGAGTCAATAGACTGTTGGAAAATTATCATCAAATACATCCACTATTTCTAGGGCCACATCCTTGAGTACTCTGGGATGCAGACTATCAGGCCCTGGGGATTTATCGGCCTTCAATCCCATCAATTTCCCCAACACAATTTCCTGGCTAATAAGGATTTCCTTCAGTTCCTCTTTCTCGCTAGACCCTCGGTCCCCTAGTATTTCCGGAACGTTATTTGTGTCTTCCTTCGTGAAGACAGAACCAAAGTATTTGTTCAATTGGTCTGCCATTTCTTTGTTCCCCATTATAAATTCACCTGATACTGACTGCAAGGGACCTACCGATATATAAAACGGAAGAGAGTGACTAAAGTAAATGTTGGTCCTTTAGAAAATGAGAAGGGGGATTTAATAATGGGAAATGTGGAAATGGCTGAGACCTTAAACAATTATTTTGCTTCGGTCTTCACAATGGAAGACACAAAAACCATGCCAAAAATTGCTGGGCACAGGAATGTGGGAAGGGAGGACCTTGAGACAATCACTGTCACTAGGGAGGTAGTGCTGGACAGGCTAATGGGACTCAAGGTAGACAAGTCCCCTGGTCCTGATGAAATGCATCCCAGGGTATTAAAAGAGATGGCGGAAGTTATAGCAGATGCATTCGTTATAATCTACCAAAATTCTCTGGACTCTGGGAAGGTACCAGCGGATTGGAAAGCAGCTAATGTAACGCCTCTGTTTAAAAAAGGGGGCAGACAAAAGGCAGGTAACTATAGGCCGGTTAGTTTAACATCTGTAGTGGGGAAAATACTTGAAGCTATCATCAAGGAAGAAATAGCGGGACATCTAGATAGGAATCGTGCAATCAAGCAGACGCAACATGGATTCATGAAGGGGAAATCATGTTTAACTAATTTACTGGAATTCTTTGAAAATATAACGAGCATGGTGGATAGAGGTGTACCGATGGATATGGTGTATTTAGATTTCCAAAAGGCATTCGATAAGGTGCCACACAAAAGGTTACTGCAGAAGATAAAGGTATGCGGAGTCAGAGGAAATTTATTAGCATGGATAGAGAATTGGCTGGCTAACAGAAAGCAGAGAGTCGGGATAAATGGGTCCTTTTCGGGTTGGAAATCGGTGGTTAGTGGTGTGCCACAGGGATCGGTGCTGGGACCACAACTGTTTACAATATACATAGATGACCTGGAAGAGGGGACAGAGTGTAGTGGAACAAAATTTGCAGATGACACAAAGATTAATGGGAAAGCGGGTTGTGTAGAGGACACAGAGAGGCTGCAAAGAGATTTAGATAGGTTAAGCGAATGGGCTAAGGTTTGGCAGATGGAATACAATGTCGGAAAATGTGAGGTCATCCACCTTGGGAAAAAAAACAGTAAAAGGGAATATTATTTGAATGGGGAGAAATTACAACATGCTGCGGTGCAGAGGGACCTGGGGGTCCTTGTGCATGAATCCCAAAAAGTTAGTTTGCAGGTGCAGCAGGTAATCAGGAAGGTGAATGGAATGTTGGCCTTCATTGCGAGAGGGATGGAGTACAAAAGCAGGGAGGTCCTGCTGCAACTGCACAGGGTATTGGTGAGGCCGCACCTGGAGTACTGCGTGCAGTTTTGGTCACCTTACTTAAGGAAGGATATACTAGCCTTGGAGGGGGTACAGAGACGATTCACTCGGCTGATTCCGGAGATGAGGGGGTTACCTTATGATGATAGATTGTGTAGACTGGGTCTTTACTCGTTGGAGTTCAGAAGGATGAGGGGTGATCTTATAGAAACATTTAAAGTAATGAAAGGGATAGACAAGATAGAGGCAGAGAAGTTGTTTCCACTGGTTGGGGAGACTAGAACTAGGGGGCGCAGCCTCAAAATACGGGGGAGCCAATTTAAAACCGAGTTGAGAAGGAATTTCTTCTCCCAGAGGGTTGTGAATCTGTGGAATTATCTGCCCAAGGAAGCAGTTGAGGCTAGCTCATTGAATGTATTCAAATCACAGATAGATAGATTGTTAACCAATAAGGTAATTAAGGGTTATGGGGAGTGGGCGGGTAAGTGAAGCTGAGTCCACGGCCAGATCAGCCATGATCTTTTTGAATGGTGGAGCAGGCTCGAGGGGCTAGATGGCCTACTCCTGTTCCTAATTCTTATGTTCTTATGTACGTTTGTCTTCACTAATCTTTCCTCTTCACAGATCTATAGAAATGTTTGCAGTCAGTTTTTATGTTCCCAGCAAGCTTCCTCTCAGACTCTATTTTTCCCCTCCTAATTAAACCCTTTGTCCTCCTCTGCTAAATTCTAAATTTCTCCCAGTCCTCAGGTTTTCTGCTTTTTCTGGCCCATTTATATGCCTCTTCCTTGGATTTAACACTATCCCTAATTTCCCTTGTTAGACACGGTTGAGCCACCTTCCCCATTTTATTTTTAGTCCAGACAGGGATGTACAATTGTTGAAGTTCATCCATGTGATCTTTAAATGTTTGCTGTTGCCTATCTACCATCAACCCTTTAAGTATCTTTCGCTAGTCTATTCTAGCCAATTCACGTCTCATACCATCGAAGTTACCTTTCCTTAAATTCAGGACCTGAATTAACTGTGGAAAGTCTCTGAATTAACTGTGTTACTCTCCATCTTAATAAAGAATTCTACCATATTATGGTGACTCTTCCCCAAGGGGCCTCGCACAACAAGATTGTTAATTAGTACTTTCTCGTTACACATCACCCAGTCTCGGATGGCCAGCCCTCTAGTTGGTTCCTCAACATATTGGTCGAGAAAACCATCCCTAATACACTCCCGGAAATCCTCCTCCACTGTACTGTTACCAGTTTGGTTAGCCCAATCTATATGTAGATTAAAGTCACCCATGGTAACTGCTGTACCTTTATTGCACGCATCCCTAATTTCTTGTTTGATGCTGTCCCCAACCTCACTACTACTGTTTGGTGGTCTGTACACAACTCCCACAACACTTTCTACCCTTTGGTGTTTCGCAGCTCTCCCCATACAGATTCCACATCATCCAAGCTAATGTCCTTCCTTACTATTGCGTTAATTTCTTCTTTAACCAGCAACGCTACCCCACCTCCTTTTCCTTTCTGTCTATCCTTCCTGAATGTTGAATACCCCTGGATGTTGAGTTCCCAGCCTTCGTCATCCTGGAGCCATGGTCTCCGTAATCCCAACTATATCATATTCATTAATAGCTGCCTGCGCAGTTAATTCGTCCATCTTATTACGAATACTCCTCGCATTGAGACACAGAGCCTTCAGGCTTGTCTTTTTAAAACATTTTGTCCCTTTAGACTTTTGCTGTAATGTGGCCCTTTTTGCTTTTTGCCTTGGGTTTCTCGGCCCTCCACTTTTACTTTTCTTCTTTCTGTCTTTTGCTTCAGCCCCCATTCTACTTCCCTCTGTCTCCCTGCATAGGTTCCCATCCCCCTGCCATATTAGTTTAACTCCTCCCCAACAGCACTAGCAAACACTCCCCATAGGACATTGGTTCCAATCCTGCCTAGGTGCAGACCGTCTGGTTTGTACTGGTCCCACCTCCCCTAGAAACGGTTCCAATGTCCTAGGAATTTGAATCCCTCCCTCTTGCACCACTCCTCAAGCCACGTGTTCATCTTGGTGGATCCATGATGGTGATGTTCTCTTCAGGTTGTTCCTGGTTGTCGGTGAACCGCAGTTTGGTCTGATCCAAATGCTTTCTGCATGTTAGTCTATTCAATAGCTTGACTGTAAACACTCTATTCCCCTCCTTGGCCAAGACAGTGCCAGCAACCCATTTAGGACAAATTCAGGACAAATGCAGGATCATTAACATCAATGTCACGTGTTACAGCCGTGCGATCGTGGTACGTTTTGCCGGTGACACCGGGTTTCCACATGATCATTTAGATCCGGGTGGATTAGGAGAGCCTGGTTTTGAGTGCTCTCTTCATTAACAATTCTGCAGGGGGAACCCCAGTAAGCGAGTGGGGTCGCGTCCGGTAGTTGAGCAGAACCAGAGATAAGCGGGTCTGCAAGGAGCCTTCTGTCACATATTTCAAGCTCTGCTTGATAGTTTGGACTGCCCGTTGGATGCGGGCTTAAACGGGGCAGACCTGACATGCTTGATGCCATTGTGGGTCATAAACTCATTGAATTCCGAGCTGGTGAAACATGGTCCATTGTCACTGACAAGGATGTCAGGCAAGCCATGGGTAGCGAACATAGCCCGGAGGCTTTCAATGGTGGCAGTGGATGTGCTGGATGAAATGATTACGCATTCGTCCACTACAACTAAAAACATCTTTCCGAGAAAGGGGCCAGCAAAATCTACGTGGATCCTGGACCATGGTTTGGAGGGCCATGACCACAGACTCAATGGAGCCTCCCTTGGTGCATTGCTCAATTGTGAGCACGTGTTGCACTGGTGTACGCATGACTCTAAGTCCAAGTCAATGCCAGGCCACCAAAGATGTGACCTGGCTATAGCCTTCATCATGACTATGCCTGGGTGGGTACTGTGTAGGGCGCATATGAATCTTTCCCTGCCTTTTTTGGCAAAACCACCCGCGATTACCCCACAAAAGACAATCCGACTGGATGGACATTTTATCTTTGTGTCGGCGAAACAGCTTAATTTCATCTTGCATTTCCCCGGGAACGGCCGACCAGCTCCCATTGAGGATGCAACTTTTTACAAGTGATAGCACAGGATCCTGGCTGGTCCAGGTCCTGATCTGGCGAGCAGTGACGGGTGACCCCTCGCTCTCAAAAGCATCCATGACCAGAAGCAAGTCTGCGGACTGCGCCATTTCCACCCTGGTAGTGGGCAATGGTAGCCGACTGAGGGCAGTTCTCCGTTGCTGGTCAGTGGCAGATAACAGTCATAAACGGATAATGTTAGTGCCCATCTTTGGATGCGGGACGAAGCATTGTTGTTTATACCTTTGCTTTCTGAAAACAGCGAAATGAGCGGTTTGTGTTCGGTTTCAAGCTCAAACCGAAGTCCAAATAGGTATTGGTGCATTTTCTTAACCCCATATACACATGTTAATGCCTCTTTCTCGACCATACTGTAGGCTTTTTCAGCCTTAGACAGACTTCTAGATGTGTATGCAACCGGTTGAAGTTTGCCCGATATATTGGTTTGCTGTAACACACAGCCGACCCCGTACGAAGATGCATCACAAGCTAGCACTAATTGTTTACACGGGTCATACAGTACAAGTAACTTATTGGAACAAAGTAGGTTTCTGGTCTTCTCAAAGGCTGTCTCTTGAGATTTACCCCAAACCCAGTCGTCACCCTTACGTAGCAACATGTGCAATGGTTCCAGCAAAGTGCTTAACCCCGGTAGAAAGTTACCAAAATAGTTGACGAGTCCCAGGAACGAACGCAGCTCCGTCACATACTGTGGTCTGGGTGCATTCTTGATGGCCTCTGCCTTTGAGTCCGTGGGTCTGATGCCGTCTGCCGCAATCTTTCTTCCCAAAATTTCGACCTCTGGCGCCAGGAAAACACACTTGGAGCATTTCAGCCCGAGTCCCAATCTGTTGAGTCGACTTAGAACCTCTTCCAGGTTGTGCAGGTGTTCGGTGGTGTCACGACTGGTGATGAGAATGTCATCTTGAAAAACAACGGTGCACAGAACCAATTTCAGCAGACTCTCCATGTTCCTCTGGAAGATGGCAGCAGCCGAGCGAATCCCAAAAGGTTATATAAACAATCCTTTGTGCGTGTTGATGTATGTCAATTTTTTTGAAGATTCAGCCAGCTCCCGTGTCATGTAGGCGGAGGTTAGGTCCAACTTGGTGAATAACTTTCCCCCTGCTAATGTTGCGAACAGGTCATCCACCTTGGTTAGCAGGTACTGGTCCTGTAACGAGACTCTGTTGATCGTTACCTTGTAGTCTCCGCAGATTCTGACCGTGCCATCGCTTTTCAACACCGGAACAATCGGACTGGCCCACTCGTTGAACTCGACTGGCGATATGATTCCCTCTCATTGAAGTCTGTCCAGTTCGATCTCGACTTTCTCCCTCATCATATATGGAATCGCTTGAGCCTTGTGATGAATGGGTCTTGCATCGGGGATTAGATGGATCTGCACCTTGGAGCCTGTGAAGTTGCCGATGCCTGGTTCAAATAGCGACGGAAACTTGCTCAGCACTTGGGCGCACGAGGCATCATCCACTGAAGATAGTGCTTTGATGTCGTCCCAGTTCCATCGAATCTTTCCCAGCCAGCTTCTGCCGAAGAGCATTGCGCCATCGCCTGGTACAATCCACAGTGATAAATCATGCACAGCTCCATCGTATGATACCAGTCATTGGCAGTGCGGCAGTTAAGGTATGAGCTCTTTGGTGTAGGTGCACAGCTTTGTCTGAATCAGGCTCAGTTTGGGCCTTTGTGCCTTGTTGCTCCACAGTTTCTCAAAAGCCTTCTGGCTCATAATTGACTGACTCGCCCCCGTGTCCAACTCCACTGATACCGGAATACCGTTCAATTTGACTTTCAGCAACAGGAGGGCTCTTGGTGGTGAAGGTATGTACTCCATACACTTCTTCCGTGGGTTGAGTTGCCTCTCTTGTTTGTTCTGCGTGATCCGCACCGAATCGATCATACTCTGCCAACTCTTGCACATTCACTGGAGGTGCCCCATTGTTTCACAGCCTTTGCACATGTAATGCTTGAATCGACATTGATGGGCTCAATGATTACCCCCGCAGCACCAACATAGTGCTAATGGATTTGCAGTCATGCCCGATGGTGGACTCTGAGTCTTGCAGCTGCAGACGTGTAGACCCTGCCATGTGCAGTTCTGTCTGCTAGCAACGTTATTTTATGCACAGTACTTGCCGGTGAGCTTCAATGCTGGGAAGATATCTGTCTGGTATTATCGCTTGTGGCTATGAATGCCTGGGCTATCGTGATGGCCTTGCTCAGGTCTAGGAATTCAGCGGACAGCAGCTTGCGAAGAATGACCTCGTGGCCGATGCCAAGCACAAAAAATCCCGCAGCATTTCCCCCAAAAATCCAGCAAATTCGCAAGTTCCCGCAAGGCATCTCAGGTCGGCGACATAATTCGCCATGTCCTGGCCTTCGGAGCGGTGGTGCGTGTAGAAGCGATACCTGGCTATTAAGATGCTCTCCTTCGGCTTGAGGTGGTTCCGAACCAGCGTACACAACTCTGTATATGTCTTCTCCGCTGGTAACAGATTCTTGATGAGGCAGTATATTATGGACCCACACAAGGCGAGGAGAATCGCCCTGCGCTTAATCGCTTTATCATCCCCATCCAGCTCGTTGGCCACGAAGTACTGGTCGAGACGCTCAACGAAGGCTTCCCAATCATCACCCTCTACAAATCGATCTATGAGTTGGTCAAAGCAGACCTGCAACCTAGAAGCATCAGGAGGACTGCTTTGTCAGTTGAAGTGAAGGTTACTGCTGCACTTTCATTCTATGCCTCCGGATTGTTTCAAGCTACAACTGGGGATGTGCGCGCCATCTCTCAACATGCAACACATGTCTGCATTCGCCAGGTGACGGCTGCACTGTATGTGCGGAGGAATGACTTCATAAAGTTCCCCATGACCGCCCAAGCAATCCATGACAGGGCTGTGGGCTTCTCCAGGATTGCTGGCTTTACAAAGGTACAGGGCTGCATTGATTGTACCCACATCGCTTTGCGAGCGCCTTTGGAGGATTCCGAGATGTACAGGAACAGAAAAGGCTTCCACTCCATTAATGTGAAGCTCGTGTGTGACGACATGCATCATATCATGTCAGTCGGTGCAAGGTACCCTGGGAGCACCTATGATGCGTTCATCCTACGCGACAGCATTATATCTGCCATGTTTCAGCAGCAGCAGCCAGAAGGGTAGAGCTGGCTACTGGGAGACAAAGGGTACGGCCTCGCCACCTGGCTCATGACGCCCCTACGCGTAACCTGGACGGATTCTGACCGTTAATACAACATGTCGCACTTTGTGATGCGCAGCATCCTAGAGAGGACCATTGACATATTGAAACAGCATTTCCGATGCCTGGACCATTCTGGAGGCTACTTGCTGTACTCCCCTGAGATTCTCGGTCAGTTCACTGTTGTGTGCTGCAAGCCTTAGCCATCATGAGACAGCAGCACTTGGTGAGAGTGGCTGATGATAATGATGTGGAAGATTCAGATGACGAGCAGGAGGAGGAGGAGGTCGACGAGGATAAGGAAGCCGTGCAAGTGCCTGAGGCTGGAGCACGACGGCAGAGGAGGGCGGGCCATCGTTCCCCTTTAATGACTGCTCGAGTCTTGCGCCAGCAGCTCATCCACGAGCGCTTTACTGATGTCTGAGGGCTCTGCGACAACTATTCCCCATGGACCATGTTTACTGTTTGGAGCTGTTGCATAATGTTGCGTTATGTTCATGGAGTTTTAATGTAAAATATATTTTATTCAAAAGTTTACAATGTACTTAATTTAACTTTAATAAAATTATTCTTATATCAAACTTTATTTTAAGATCACTCTTTAAGATCACTTATAAACTTGTAAATTTACATAACTTACAAAAGAAATTTAATTTGAGAACTGTTACAACAGTAATAACAATAATAATAACAACAGCAGCAGCAAAGAAAGGCTGCACCCATCCATCTCTCAACCCTCTTATTCTAAGACCGCCCGCTGCGCTTGGTCTTGCACACTCCACCACCCCTGCCCACAGACGATGGTGCAGTGTTTCTGGGCTTGATACCAGGCTTATTCTTTCTAACATCTTGGGTACTGCGCACCTCTTGAGGGGGGGTGTGGGGGGGCGACGGCAAGTTGGGGAACCAGGTGGCAAGTTTGAGGACCCTCTTCAGAGGTTGGTGTGGGTATTGGAGTGGGAGTGACAGTTGATTCTGTTAATGGGCGTGGAGTCTGGGTGTGTTCCCTTATTTCAGCAGCTAACTCCATCCCTCATGTGGCCTGACAGTGTCTCAACGACCTGTAACATTCCCTCGCTCGTGGTCAGTGGCGTGGTTTGCACTACATCTGATATTCCCTCCCTCATAGCCACTATTCCCTCACTGATGGTCCCAGATATCATTCCCATTTCTCGTGTCATTACTGTTACTTCTCCCGACAGTCCCGCTAGCTCATCACTCACCCCACTGATGGCATCCAGGAGTGATCGGATAAGGTCAATGCTCTCCGCACTCAATGACATCATCTGAACCACATCTGTTAGATCCTGCACCTCAGGAGTGCATGGTCGAGCTCTCCTTCCCTTCCTCCCCGCGGGTGTGCCTTCCACTGGGACCCGCAGCCTGGAATGGTGTGGCCCTGGGTGTGCCTCGCTGTACCCCACCACTGGAACCCGCAACCTCGGAAGGTGTGAAACCATGGAATGTCCCACCAACACTCAAACCACTATGTCACGGAAGGGACTGTCACCTCCATGAGCGGCACCTCCTCCAAAGTCAGTACAATAGTGGGAGCTTCATCCAGCTCCATCCCCTCCCCCTCCCTCCCATGTTGGTCTGGAGGGTTGGATTGGAAGATGTTCTCCTCTTCAGACTCGTCTGTGTCTGAATCTTCTTCTGCATCATCAGGGTTGGCCTCAAGTTCTACAAAATATAACAGAACAGTCAAATTGTTAGCAGCAGAGGAGGGGGCAGGGTGGGTGGTATGAGTAGGCTCACACATCGCAGGCCAAGCAGCAGGTTGATTTGAAGGACCACAATGAATTTGCAGGACTTACCCTCTCCCTCGAGTATAGGCCCAGCTTGTGCAGTACTGATTGTTTTTTCCCAGGCAGGACCCATCAAAGCAGCGACCCTCTCTTCCAAGGGTGTCAGTGGGTGCAGATTTGCCGGGCCTCCTCCTGTTCGAGTTCTTTCCCTTTTATTATGTGCCACCTTCCTCTGCAAAGATATGAAAACCTAATTTTTTAAAGCGGGTGTCTTTCTGCTGGGTGGGACATACAGATGGTCACATTTATAATTGCAATTGCATTGAATAAACGAAAAGATTACTTATACTGACTTCTTGACCAAGGTCCTGCCACTTCTTTTTACACTGGCCTCCAGATCTCGTGGTGGTCACCATTGCACAGTAATCTACTGCAACTTGGTTCCAGCGTTTCTTCATTTCTTTGGGTGGAACTTTTATGTGACCTCTGCTGGTGTCCAGCTCCTGTCATCTGGTCTCAATCACAGTAACTAGTGCCTCCACTTCATCCTGTAAGAAATTCTTGGTCCTTGCACCGCGTTGCATCTTGTATTGCTGCAGCTGCGATTTTTCCAATGCTCTCACACAGCACTCAACCTTCTCACACATACAACTGGCTCTTTAAAAATGGTTGATTGCCAAATCTGAGCTGTACTGAGCATGCGCGTCCATTGCAATGACGTCAAAGACGTAACTTTTTTTTCCTGTGCATGCGCAGAAGGTGCGGCATCGTTTTTTGGCGCAGACAGCAGGCTCCATCCCCCGAGGCAACTGGACAGGCTGCACGGCGCCAAATTCAAATTATACATCAGGGAAACTTATTTCTGCCGCATTTCTAGCCTAGAAAAACGGGCGTAACTCTGGCAATACGCCAGGCCAGAAAATGGGCTTGGAGAAAATTGAACCCTCTGAGTTGACTTGAAGTTGTTTTGCATGTGTTTTATTGCAGAAGTGGCCATATAACTCAGGAGACATGCTGGCAATCTGAATCCCAAGCATACTAAAGCAAGACTTGCGAGACTGCCTCTAGTAGGCAGTTTCACACCATTTGGGTTCACATCAGGTGTAAAGCAACCGCAGCATTTTAGAAGTGCTCATGTGGTCCATTTTTATATTATTAAGGGATTGACACTGCTGCCTGCTTTGTTTCATGCGGAATAATTAGCAACTTTGACAAGCGTTGCTCTGCACATGCATCTAAGCACATTGCAAATAGCTTCTTGTTGCTAAATTCAATACCAGGTGCAGATGGCAGTATAACTCAGGTTTGCAAGCAGATCATTATCTTCCAAAACTATATGCAGTATAAATGTAGCCTTTAAAAAAATCTGGATTTTCCATTTTAATTTTACTAGTTAGCCCTTTACTACATAAGATTTGCATCTGCTATATCACACAATGCTTGAATTAAATGCTGCAGAATTTCATTTTCTCAGTTTCCTTTGAATTACTGTGTTGTTAGCATCACTGGTCACAACATGAGATTTAGCTTAGCAGAAAAGTGAAATCCGTTTACAGTCCCAAAGCTTAGCATATATGATTAAACAGGATTAAAAATCAGTCAAAAGAAAGTGTATGTGTGTGTGTAAGTAAAATAGAGAAAGAAAGAAGAGTGGGAGAAAGAAAGGGGAGTAGATAGATAGAAAAGTTATCACCATCAATGTACTGATACAGCTGAAGAACATTCACAAAACAATTTTGATTACGATGTGAAGTGAAGGTTTCAGAAAATCTTTTCACAGCAACCCACTTCCTTTTAGACTGTCTGTTTAGCACAGAATCATGTGTCCCTGTTGGTTTTACACTTGCAGATGCTGCAGCAGCTCTGCCACTCATACAAATGTCAGCTGCAAAACAAGGGGCCACATGCAACATATCTCTGTAATGTGCCGAGGGGAGTCATCATATTAGAGTCAGAGAATATTAAAACTAGCTGCAAGCACAAACAAATATTGTCTGCTTGAGACGAACCAAAAAAAAAGTGCTACATTTAAGAGATTCACCCAATATTACTGATTCCATTTTCAATATGGAGGTAGTTCAGTATAAAAACTAGTTCAGTTTATACTTCAAATGGTTCATAGCAAGCTGAACTACTAAGGGAACATACCAGTAGTAGCAGGAGAAAAAAATGAATTTCTGTTAAAAGGTGTTTTAAGAAACCAACTGATATAAAAAAGGAAGGAAATAGTAGTACAGGAAATGTAAAAGCCTAAACCTCCACAACAACTGCACTTACTGAGAAACCAGACCATACTACAAAAACGGTTAGCTCTCTCAGTTGTGCCACTAAAGATGCACAAAATGGTCCTTTTAAAAGTGATAGATGCAATAGTGGTGTAAAAAGTTTATTGTTACAACAAACAAGCTCATTTACTGAAGGATTAACATTGTAGAATCTCATGTGAATTTTACTGGGTTGATTTTGGAAAAATGAATGTCACTGTTTTGGGTTTGAGATTGTGAACTGTTGAATTTGTTTGGTCACAAACAAATGTATGTATGTTCCAAATAGCTAAGTGGGTAAGGACACTGCCACATGTAGCACTACATCTTATGGACCAGAGAAACTATTTCCTCTGATAAGAGAATCCACAATAATGGGGCATAATCTTAAAATTAGAGCGAGGCCATTTAAGAGAGAAATCAGGAAGCACTTTTCCACACAAAGGTTAATGGACACCTGAAAGTTGCTTCCTCAAAAAGCTGGCTCAGTTGAAATTTTCAAGACTGAGAGCGAGACATTTTTTATTCGGTAAGGGTATCAAGGGATGTGGATCTAAAGTGGATAAATAGAGTTAAGGTTTAGATCAGGCATGATCTAATTAAATAGACTCAAGGGGCTGAACGGCCTACTCCTTTTCCTATGCAGAAGGTCCCAAGATCCAGTCCCGCCCCCATGCCTGATGAGTTAATTAATTTCAGCCCAGGTCTGACCATTGATCTCAATGCCCCTGAACTCGGGAAAAGCGGGGGGCGGGGGGGAAGTCAGCCAGAATTCCTGCTGCTGATCACTTATCGACTTCCCAGCTTGAAAATGCGTGTACATGCAAACTTTGGATCAGGCTTTGCTATGATAAAATCTGCCACCAAGTCCTTCCTCCTGCCATAAATGAACAGTGGCTGCACGGGTGAAACAACTGAGTGAAAAATGGATATATAAAAGCAAAGATTTTGTATGACTGGCTAGCTAATTTAAATTCCTGATATAGAATCTTAAAAATGAAAGCTCAGTCTCATAATAAAACAAGCTAAAAATTAAGTAAATGCTGGTTGTTCTAACTTTCTATAATGGTCAGCCTGTAAATTAAGGGCTGAGATGCCTGATGGTGTAAAAAAAAGCCAGAGGCGGTTTAACTCTCAATCTCCAGCCCCTCCTTCCTGTAAGGCTGCTAAATCCGGATTTCTTCAATACATCAGAACCCCTTCAATACTGCCAGACTCTGTCCTTAATGCTCCCAACATTTGTAACGTATTATAAACAGCAATTAGTCTCACCATTCAAATAGTATTGCACCTAATGTTACATAATAGCCAGCAAAGATACACATAGGACCGAATTCCACTGAACATTTTCCAGCCCTAAACACTTCTCCCTTCCACCCATGCATACACAGCAGGATTTCAACCAACTTTCTCGTACACTATCCCCTGCAAGATTTTAACTCTCCCCTGGCTGGCTGCAATTCCTATTAACCTGCACACTGAAAGCCAATCATACTCTCCCCATCAACATTATTGGCGGTCCCTCAAATGAGGATGACTTGCTTCCACACCAAAAGGAATGAGTTCACAGATGTTTCAATGAAGAACCCCTACAGTAACGCACCCTCGATGCAATCGCTATCCACAGCACTGCCCCCACTGGTTACACTTTTCCCAAATGGCTGGCTATTCCATGGGGGAGAGACAAGGCAGAAACCAACTGATGCATGGTAGGCAGTTTTACAAACTGCATATTCAGAATCCACAGCTGAAAATATTAAACTGTAATCCACATACCGTCACTGATCTGAGTTCCCCTTCCTTCACACAGCCTTCCTTCCCCACTCCCCTCTCCCTTCCTCCTCCCTCCCTGGTTTCCTTCCTCTTCAACCTTCCCCTCCTTCCACCCTCCAACCTGATTTTAAAAAAAATCTAATTGGTTTTGACCATGTCTAATGCTATGGGAAATTAACCAGTGTATCACAAGTCTTGTGGGAGCACACTTCCTAGAAGAGACACACTTACTTTTGTCACACTGTTGATTTGTGCAGGTAGGTGAAAATATCTGCCTGCCACCTGACAAAACATTGATTATCCATTACTTACATAAAATAATATACAATTAATGCTCCAGAATAAATGAAGCACCAATAACATATTTTAATTTAACCCCCTACCAATCTACACAAAATCCCTATGGATATTTTATACAGAATGAATAAATTCCACAGACTACACTGTAGAAAACCACATCAATGCAGCCAATGACGAAAGTATAGAGAGCTTTCATTTCTAAATTTCTGGGGTATACGTTACTATAGTCTACACAAATTTGCTTCTAACATCCAATTTTGTGAACTAAATTTCCATGTCTCAAAAATACCAAACTGTAATTCAATGCACTAACTGATAATCTATGTATTATCAAACAGTGAACAGGACCCCATTTGGACATTTGTTTCAAAGAGCAAGAGCAAAGAGCTTGAAGAGGGCTGAAATGGTGGCACACGGCCATGCCACGATCAACAATTTAAGTGCCTAATAGAAACATAAAAGTCACATTACATCTCTCACTATAATCCTCCTGTGTATCCGTTTTATTAATATTAACAAGGAAGCCTATATGATCAAAGGGAGTTCAAGATGAATCGAAACAGAGGAAAGGCTCATCCAGAAACATACTACAATAGCCTCATTCAGAGACACGCGTAGCTTTAAATGTTAGAAATGAAACATTTTTATAACTTAATGTTAGCGTGTGCTGCTACTGTGGTAAATCACATTATTTTTCCCATTTTAATTAGAAACGCGTCAAAAGGGAATTTATTAATTATTGATTTTGGCATTATACTACATAAAAACATCAACTAATTAACTTTTTGAAGAATGCATTAGTATTTCTCACCAAAAAGCACTGGTTGTTTAGGTGTCCCTCAAAATATAAAATTCTATTGCTTTGAGCTTTTCTTATTTTACAGATATTTGAAAAAAGTTATATATTTCAATCTAAAAATTAGGCTCAGTAATCAAAGGATGGATGGTTTCTGAAGTTAGATAGATTAATTGTAATATCTTTAATAAAGAGCGTTTTTAAAGACAATGGTGTTTGGATGCTTTATCATACTCATACCAATTCATTGGCTTTATCTCAAGGAATTCAAAAAGATAGCGAAGCTATGTTACAGTTATCTATAACTGACCCCATCCGGAGTACTGCATTCAGTTCTGGGCACCACACCTCAGGAAGGATATACTGACCTTGCAGCGCAGATTCACCAGAATGATACCGGAGCTAAAAGGGACAAATGATGAGGACAGGTTGTATAGACTAGGCTGGTATTCCCTTTAAGTATTGAAGATTAAGGGGTGATCTAATTGAGGTGCTTAAGATGATTAAAGGATTTGATAGGATAGATAGAGCAAATCTATTTCCTCTGGTAGAGAAATCCAGAACAAGGGGGCGTAAAATTAAAATTCAAGCTAGGCAGTTCAGGGATGATGTCAAGAAGCACTTCTTCGCACAAAGGGTAGTGGAAATCTGGAATTCTCTTTTCAAAAAGCTGCTGAGACTAGATCAATTGAAAATTTCAAAAATGAGATTGGTAGTTTTTTTATACATCAAGGGTTAATCCTCCTGATTCCACAAAAACTAATTTTAAACCTTTTTCTTTAAGGATTGATGGTTAGTCTTGTCTATGCCAAGTGCCAACGGGTCGTGCATGCATGATGCATGCATGATGCTTGATCTGCCCATTTGCACATCAAAATTGCATTGGGATTATTTTGACATTTTCAAGGATGCCAGGTCCAGTAAGATAGGGGTAACAGGAGGTAACAGTCTCATGGGGAAATGAGTCATAAGAGAATAGAATCCAAACTGCCAATGTTCCTTTTCAAACCATCAAACCTCAACCCCCCACCATGTTCCCATCCTTCAGCTTCCTTCCCCAACACATCCAAGGCTTATTTTGTGACCTCAGAGAGCTGTCCCACCAATTTCACTATCATCGGTCTGTTCCTGCATTCAAACATTTAAGTTTGAAATTTCTGATTTTTAAAATTTACGGATTCAAAATCATTGTTAGGGTGTGTGCCATTTCTTGACATGCAATCCTGGTGTGGAGGAGGAACACCAGTGCCGAAGTGTAAATTTAGAGCACTGTTAGCAAGGTTGCTGAGCGATACGGTCTCTGCCATAAACAAACAAAAATTAACTTAATTAATACTCAAAAGTTCATTTTAAAATTAAAAAATTTCTAAGTTTTTTAAAAAATTGCATATACCTCAATATTTAAACTGAATTTTCAACAGCAATAACCAACAAGTATCTATAAATAATCAGTTTTCTTTTCTAATCATTAAATAAACCACAATGACAGGTGTTTCTGTTCACTGTGCTGCTGTTCAGCAGCCTGTTTTAAATAAATGTAAATAAATATTAGACTTAACTGAAATAAAAGCTTTGGTGATTCAATCTCTAGTTTCTTTAAAAGTCTTTTGGAAAAAGCATATACACTCTCAAATGCTTATAGGATGAGGAGTCCCACCCTGATACTCTTTAACTCCTGTTGATACACGAATTGCATTTAGTGGAATTCTGTAAAGTGTACATGCTCAAAATGCGTAGAAATGGTATTGAGCTTTTGCAGATTTCCTGATGTACAAATGACCTGTTAAAGCCCAGACTTTTGATACAGGCTGAGGACGTGAAGTAAATATTTAAAGAAGGCATTAAAAGACACAAAAGGTAATTCATTAGCTTAATTTAATCATGTTAATGCAAACTGTATATTTTTTTGATTCTTTTTCAAAAAATATGGGGGGGTGTTTATATATTTTTTGAATCTTTTTTTGCATTCAACTCCTATTACCGTTTAAAGGGAATTAAAAGGGAATGTGACAAATATTAGATATCCTTGTCTAGTTTTGGGTTAGTGGCCATTGCTTTAAATCGATCACAGGTTTAAATTACCAAAATATGAGAAGCCAAATGTACTACAGGTATAGTATCACATTTGAAATATCAGGATCTGAAAATTACACAGTTTCCTAAAAGCCCACACTTGCACTGCGTATACGAAAGGTAACAATTCTATACCATAAAAATTAAGTTAAGAATGAGATTGATCTTTTTTATGAGCAGCATAAAATAATTAATAAAAATATCAATTGGACTCTGCAATTTCCTGCCAGGACAGACCAAACATGGAGAGAATTAAATCTAGTTCTACTGTTTTGAGACTGTAATAACATGTAATCATTGCAATAGTTTGCTACGGTTAGCATTTTGTCATATACATGTACAATTACATTATATCATTCAAAAACTTAACTGGACCAGCCACATAAATACTGTGGCTACAAGAGCAGGTCAGAGGCTGGATATTCTGCGGCAAGTGTCTCACCTCCTGACTCCCCAAAGTCTTTCCACCATCCATAAGGCACAAGTCAGGAGTGTGATGGAATACTCTCCACTTGCCTAGATGAGTGCAGCTCCAACAACACTCAAGAAGTTCAACACCATCCAGGACAAAGCAGCCCACTTGATGGCACCTCATCCACCACCTTAAGCATTCACTTCCTCCACCGCAGCTGCAGAGCGTACTATCTACAAGATGCACTGCTGCAACTCGCCAAGGCTTCTTCGACAACACCTCCCAAACCTGTGACCTCTACCACCTAGAAGGACAAGGGCAGCAGGCGCATGGGAACACCATCACCTCCAAGTCATACACCATCCTGACTTGGAAATATATTGCCATTCCTTCATCGTCGCTGGGTCAATACCCTGAAACTCCCTCCCTAACAGCACTATGGGAGTAGCTTCACCACAAGGACTGCAGAGGTTCAAAAAGGCAGCTCTCCACAAATAAATGCTGGCCTTGCCAGCGATGCCCATGTCCATGAATGAATAAAAAAAAGGGAGGGGATCTTTTCTATATTAGAACTATAGAATTATGAAGCACAACATACTATTTGTATGTTATCATTTACCTTTTTTGTGTCCTCATTTTGCTTCTAACCCTTGTTGAAAATTTGTCACAAAGAGTAAGGGCTGGAAATTCACCAACCTTGCGCACATTTTTTTGCCGATATTTCGCCGTTTTTGGCGAAGAGCGGTGATCCACTAGTTTCGCCAAAGTCTTGCGCCGGCGGCTTTGAAATACCGCTGAAAAGCAGACCGCCAGCGTGCAAGACTGGAAATACCGCTATTGCCGTAGTTTAAACTTTTGCTGCACCTCTATTATTGGCAGAAAAAAACGCCCGAGAAAAACCTGCATTGCAGCCCCAAAAACAGCGGTAGGTATGAAGAACTGCAAAAAAGGTAAGTTAAAGTTTTTATTTTTTAATTCTTTTTCAGCGATTCAATAGTTAAGTGTCTTGTGAATGTTTTGTGATTTCTTTTTAATTTTTTTGCTTTTTTTGTGTGTTTTCCCCCTCCCAAGACCTCCTTGGTAATCAGCCTCGAACTAAAGTTGGCGAGGACCTCGGTTTCCACTGCGAATCCTCGTGCAACGCCGATTTTTACCACTGGGCACATTTTGTGACGAAACTTAGGCCTTTAAAAAGTGGTGGTGTGATTAGCAGTATTTTTGGTGAAAAATGCCAAAAAAAATACTGCTATAACCAAAAAACAAACTTCTAGCCTTAAGAGTGCAAATAGAAATTAAATCAATTATATTTGACAATAATTGTTCATGTCTGTAAGCAAGGTGTAGAAAATCTCTAGATCAGAGGATTAAGGACCTTCAATTAATAAACTATGAAAGCGCTGGTTTATATAATGAAAATAAATGAGTGAATGTTTCAAAGAAAATTTTATTTTGCTGTACACATAAGTTTCTGTGGATAGAAACTCATGGGCAAATAGCTCCACTTTGTATTTGTGTACTAGTCATAAAATTACATCGCCAGGGGCTAGAGGTTACTATTAAAATCCCTGTAACTAAGAGGGACACACATACTGGAGCGTGACTTGAAGGTAGCCCTATCAATGTAAATGAAGGGAAATGGGTGCAGGGAAAGAATACTTTAACAACAATAACTATTTGCATTTGGGTCCACATCTGAACTATTAACTTGTCTTCTCTCCACAGATGCTGACTGACCAGCTGAGTGTATTTTCTGCTTCAGATTCAGATTTCCAGTGTCTGCATTTTTCCCCTTTCTGTTTAACTTGCCTTTAGCATAGAAAATTTCCCATGGTACTTTACAGAGGGAGAGGGACAAAATATAAAATGTACAAAAGAGATAAAAGAATCAACAAAAATCCATGGTGTGGAGTTAGCAGAGGTGACTGAAAGCTTGTTGAAAAGATGGATTTTGACAAGATTTTTAAAAATTGGAAAGAGAAATGGCGAGGTGGAGGGTTTCATAGAATCATAGAAGTTATAGCACAGGAGGCCGCCATTTGGCCATCGATCCCGTGCCGGCTCTCTGCAAGAGGACTTCAGCTAATCCCATTCCCCCGCCCTTTCCGCGTAGCCCTGCAATTTTCTTTTCCTTCAGGTACTTATCGAATTCCCTTTCGAAAGCCACAATTGAATCTGCCTCCTCAGGCAGTCCATTCCAGATCATAACCACTCGCTGCGTAAAAATGTTTTCCCTCAGTTTGCCTTTGATTCTTCTGTCAGTCACCTCAAATGTGAGTCCTCTGGATCTCAACCCTTCCGCCAATGGGAACAGTTTCTCTCTATCTACTCTATCCAGATCCCTCATGATTTTGAACACCTCTATCAAATCTCCTCTCAATCTTCTCTGCTCTAAGGAGAACAACCCCAGCTTCTTCAGTCTATCCACGTAAATGAAGTCTCTCATCCCTGGAACCATTCTTGTAAATCTTTTCTGCACCCTCTCTGAGGTCTTCACATCCTTCCTAAAGTGTAGTGCCCAGAATTAGACACAATACTCCAGTTGAGGCCGAACCAGTGTTTTATAAAGGTTCATCATAACTTCCTTGCTTTTCTATTCATGAAGCCCAGGATCCCATATACTTTTATAATCGCTTTCTCAACCTGACCTGCCATCTTCAACGATTTGTGAACATATACCCCAGGTCTCTCTGTTCATGCACCCCCTTGAGAATTGTACCCTTTAGTTTATATTGCCTCTCCTCGTTCTTCCTATCTGTATGGCGGCAGATTAGGAAAAGGGGAGGTGCAACGAGACCTGGGTGTCATGGTTCATCAGTCACTGAAAGTTGGCATGCAGGTACAGCAGGCGGTGAAGAAGGCAAGTGGTATGTTGGCCTTCATAGCTGGGGGATTTGAGTATAGGAGCAGGAAGGTCTTACTGCAATTGTACAGGGCCTTGGTGAGGCCTCACCTGGAATATTGTGTTCAATTTTGGTCTCCTAATCTGAGGAAGGACGTTCTTGCTATTGAGTGAGTGCAGCGAAGGTTCACCAGACTGATTCCCGGGATGGCAGGTCTGACATATGAGGAGAGACTGGATCAACTGGGCCTTTATACATTGGAGTTTAGAAGAATGAGAGGGGATCTCATAGAAACATAAAAGATTCGGACGGGACGGGACAGGTTAGATGCGGGTAGAATATTCCTGATATTGGGGAAGTCCAGAACCAGGGGACACAGTCTTAGGATAAGGGGTAGGCCATTTAGGGCTGAGATGAGAAGAAACTTCTTCACTCAGAGAGTTGTTAACCTGTGGAATTCCCTGTGGCAGAGAATTGCTGATACCAGTTCATTGGATATATTCAAGAGGGAGTTAGGTATGGCCCTTACGGCTAAGGGAATCAAGGGGTATGGAGAGAAAGCAGGAAAGGGATACTGAGGGAATGATCTTATTGAATGGTGGTGCAGGCTTGAAGGGCCAAATGGCCTACGCCTGCATCTGTTTTCTATGTTTCTATGTTTCCTACCAAAATTGCTATGTTTCTAAATGCATCATTTTGCACTTTTCTGCATTAACTTTAATCTGCCATGTGTCTGCCCATTCCACCAGCCTGTCTATGTCCTCTTGAAGTCTATCACTATCCTCATCACTTTTCACTATACTTCCAAGTTTTGTGTGATCTGCAAATTTTGAAATTGTGCCCTGTACACCCAAGTCTAAGTCATTAATATAGATCAAGAAAAGCAGTGGTCCTCGTACCGACTCCTGGGGAACACCGCTGTGTACCTTCCTCCAGCCGGATAAACAATTACTCTCTGTTTTCTGTCACTTAGCCAATTTTGTATCCATGCTGCCACTGTCCCTTTTATTCCATGGGTTTCAACTTTGCTGGCAAGCCTATTATATGGCACTTTATCAAACACCTTTTGGAAGTCTATATATACATCAAGGGTATCCTTATACCCTTTTTTGAACAAGAGTGTAACATTTGCAGTTCTCCAGTCTTCTGCAATCAACCCCGTATCCAAAGAGGATTGGAAGATTATAGTCAGGACCTTCGCAATTTCCATTTTTATTATCCAGGATGCATCCCATCTACTTTAAGTAAAGCCAGCCTTTCTAGTACCTTCTCTTTATCAATTTTATCTTGACTACCTCCTCTTTCGCTATGACTTTGGCAGCATCTTCTTCCTTTGTAAAGACAGTTGCAAAGTACTCATTTAGTACCTCAGCTATGCCCTCTGCCTCCAGGCGTAGTTCTCCATTTTTGTCCCTGATCAGCCCCAACCCGCCTCTTACTACCCATTTACTATTTATATGCCTATAGGAGACTATAGGATTCCCTTTTCTGTTCAGAGGTTTTATGGAGGAAATTTCAGAGAGTAGGGTCAGGGTGGTTGAAGGCTCTGTCACCAATGGTAAAGTGAAGGGCAAGGATAATGCACAAAAGCCAGACAAAGGATTGGGGGGTGGAGGATACAAAGGAGAAGGTTGCAGACATATGGAGCGGTAAGGTCATGGAGGAATTTAAAGAGGAGGTTGAGGATTTTAAATTCAGTAAGTTCTAGGATAAAGAGCCAATGGAGGTCAGCTAGAACAGGAGCGATGAAAAGTCTATACACAGCACACATGAACTTCTGAATTAGTCTATGAATGAAATATGGATAGATCAGATAGATCTCTTTATCTGCCCCTGTAAATTGTGCACCACTCACAATGGCAGGGTCAACAAAATTCTGCCCAAAGAGGCATTGGTACTATGGAAAAGCTTCAGCAACACCAAAAAGTAAGTTAGGATAGCCGGCATCTGAGAATTATGAAGGGACTGTTTTTGGACATCCAAACAAGGCAAAATTCAAAACTGTTCTCGACATTAAAACAGTGTTGCACATCATTCCAAGAACTGTGACCACATGAATCACTTAATGGTCTAAACTCATTTGTTTGCTCAACAAATATTACCCTTTGGTGCAAACCACTTCTGCTTATTTAGGCAAACTGAACTAATCTGCTGATTCAATGGTTACATTTTGTTTCCAATTAGAACCTCTTCAAGAAGTAACAGTAAATGCAGAGATGATCAAAGCATCACACCAACATGATGTGACATGCAGGCGAGGATATGAGTTGCATTTGTTTACAAATAAACCTTTCAGCAAACCAAGAAGTCTTGCCAGCGATTTCGCTAATTTCTGTTTTCCCCCTTCCCAAATACAAAGTTTGTTGCCGAGAGGTAATATTTGGTTAAATTGCTTTATTTTTTAAGTCTACGCATTGAACGCATATGCATTGGTTAAAATTCAAGTGAAGAGTCTTCTCGCTGAGGACGCTAAATTAATTAGTCAATGTTAGTTTACAAAGATGACTAGTTTGATAGTTGTGGCGAATCCGAATACTAGAGCTTTTTAAAGGGTACCATTTCAGTTCTGCAACACAAGGTCTGGCAGCAGGCACTACATTGTAAAAGTTGTCAATATTTTTTGGAGGGTAAATCATTAGCCTGCAGATTGTTGCAAACTCTCATTGTAAAAGCAACAACATTTAAATGTCTGTTCGCTGTGTTACTTTACCGCGCATCTTGATTCAGATGCAGGGTCGACCCTCGGCCCGGTGCTCGCCACCCGAGGCCCCGGCCACTCGCCTGTGCCAGAGAGCCCGGGCTCGGTCCAGCAGCCGCTCCACTGCCCTAAACCCCACGGCACGGCACGGCAGCTCCCTGTCCGGCTGCATTTTAAATTCACAGTATCATTTTTTTTAAACTGCATTCCTAATCTGCATCAGATGAATAAGGAGAGGGCAGGTAAACAGGATGACCGATACGAGAACATTTCACATTCTGTAATTGTGAAGTAAGTTATGCATTTGTTGGACTGCAATGCACGCGTTGCTGGCGCCGCAGCGACAGCTCTGAACACACGGACCAGGGCAAACTTCCCCGGACTGAAGTGTCAGCCTGGGCTCCTGGGAAAGAGCAACTTACCCCGCGCAGCGCACAGCCCGCTCCCGCTCCAAC
The DNA here is from genome assembly GCF_044704955.1 of Pristiophorus japonicus. Classification (NCBI taxonomy): domain Eukaryota; kingdom Metazoa; phylum Chordata; class Chondrichthyes; family Pristiophoridae; genus Pristiophorus; species Pristiophorus japonicus. The sequence goes on from NC_091977.1 coordinate 139,695,773, forward strand.
AGCTCGCGTCTCCTCACCGACAGCCCCCAATGCAAACATCCATTTACAGCAAAAAAAACAATTTATATATAAAAAAAAACTCTTGTCACTCGAAAGTTTTGACAGCGGAAATTCAGCAGCGGGAGATGAGTGACAAGTAACCGAACCATTCACCGCCGGGGAAATTTGAACGAAACTAGCGGCAAACCAATGATGTTACTGCGGCTGGGCTTCCTCTGGCCAATCAGCAGACGACGTTGGACAGGACTGCTTAATATTTCAGTCATCTGAGCTGTTAAATGTTTTAAACTGTCTCCTTAAAGTTTGGGAGCTTTTTTTGCTTACTCAATACAAGTCACAGATACTAAATCACAGGAAATATCAAAAAAGTTTAGTACATACCGATATAGGTAAAGTAAATAATTATTTGGAAAAATGACGAAATCTGCACCGAAGAAATGATTTTGAAGCTGAGGAAAACCAAACAGTAGTAGAATTAAAAACAAAATCAATAAAGAGACATTTTGGGGCGACTAGTTGACTAAAAATGTTTTGTATAGTGTACTGATTCTTTATGCTCCTACATTACAATAGTGGCTGCACTTCTAAAGTACTTAATTGGCTGTAAAATACTTTAGCATGTTTTGAGGTCATGAAAGGTGCTATATAAATGCAAGCCTTTCTTTATTTCACATTGTCCCATTCCTCTTAGTGCAAAGCCCCATGGTTGCCACAGTTAAAATACTCCAAAACACTAACATTGAGATGGTGTCACCATCAAAGAACACTTCAATACATAAATCCATATAGAAAGGATCCTAGATTTTATAAGTAGCCACACAAAGTACAACATTTAGTTCTAAGCTTCTGCAAATCATTGGTTAGGCCACTGTTAGAATATTTTAGCCAATTTTGGGCGCTGTGTTTTAGAAAGGATGTCAAGGCCTCAGAGAAGATACAGAAGAAATTTACTAAGATGATATCAGGTATGAGGAACAATTAGAAACTGAGCGGTTTTCACTAGAACAGAGAAAGTAAACAAAAAATCTTAACATGCTTAAATTTAGGAAAGGTATTGATAATATAAAGAAGGAAAAACTAGTTCTACTGGTTGGTGAGTCAGTAACTAAAAAACATACATTTAAGATCAGTAAAGGAATGAAGGGAAAAGTTAGGAGATTTTTTTTAACACAAAGTTCAGGACATAGAATGCCCTACAGAAACAGTGATGGACACAGAATCCATAATAGCTTTTAAAGGGGTAGTGAATAATTAATTGAAAAAAAATTGAAGAGTATTTTGCAAAGTCATATGAATGGAATTAATTAGATAGCTCTCTCAGATTCCTGGCATAGGAGTGATGAATCAAATTGTCTCCTTTTATGCTGTAAATCCATGATTCGAGGAGAGTGCAGTAACACAATCAGTGGCACAGTAACATAAACATATGCTAGATTTTTCCAACATCCTTCTTGCCAGTTTCCCATTATCCATAAATCACCAAATTATCCAAAATTCAAACATGTGGCCTGTACTAAGTCCTGCTCACTCATCACACTGTTCTTGCTGATGTACACTGGCTCGCTGTCCCTAAAACTTTAAACTTAAAATCATCGCCTCATCTTCAAATCTTCCTATGACCTCATCCCACTGTATCTTTGCAACATTAAGCATTGGGCATCTGTCTGAGGCTGAACCAGACCTGGGTGACATATTTGACCCTGAAATGAGCCAGCCACAGATCCGCGGCATAACTAAAACTGCCTATTTCCACCTCCGTAACATCACCTGACTCCGCTCCTGCCTCAGGTCATCTGCTGCTGAAACGCTCATCCATGCCTTTGTTACCTCTAGACTCAACTATTCCAATGCAATCCTGACTGGCCTCCCACATTCTACTCTACCTAAACTTGAGATCATCCAAAACTTGGCAGCTTGAGTCCTAACTCGCACCAAGTCCCGCACAACTATCACCCTTGTGCTCGCTGACGTACATTGGGCTTCCGGTTAAGCAACGCCTCGATTTCAAAATTCTCATAATTGTTTACAAGTCCTTCCATGGTCTCGCCCCTCCCCTATCACTGTAATCTCTTTCAGCCTCACAACCCCCCGAGATATCTGCGCTCCTCAAATTATGCCCCCATGAGCATCCCTGATTTTAACTATCAACCATTGATGGCCGTGCCTTCAGCTGCCTGGACCCGAAGCTCTGGAACTTCCTCCCTAAACCTCTCCACCTCTCTCTCTCTTTCCTCCTTTAATATACTCCTAAAAACCTACCTCTTTGACCAAGCTTTTGGTCATCTGCCATAATTTCTTCTTATGTGGCTCGGTGTCAAAATTATTTGTTTTGCCTTATAACACTCCTACGAAGTGCCTTGGGACATTTTACTACTTTAAAGGCGCTATATAAACACAAATTGTTGTTGTTGTTGTTATTAAGTCCGCTCATGCATTCTCCAACTCAAAACAAAGGTGCAGCTCTTCTCTACTTCATTCACCAACCATTGATGGCAGAGCCTTCAACTGTCTTGGGCACTTTTTGTAATTCCTGTCTTAAATCCCTCCCTCCACTTCTTTCTCCATCTTTAAAAACCTTAAAATACATCTTCCATCACTTTTCTGAACTTGCGCTACAGCTCAAAGTCAGTTTCATTTTTCCTTCTGTGAAGCATCTTGGAACCTTTTTTGTATGTTAAAGATACCATATAATACAAGTTTTTAGTGACACAATAAAAATGTATTATTCCAAATCTACAGAAAATACAGTTGCTGGATCTTTGGGTGAGGCTGCTTTGGAAATAAAACTCACCAATAAATGATAGGATAGAGAAAAGTAGAGGAACAGAGGGATCCTGGAGTGCATGTCCACAGATCCCTGAAGTTAGTAGAAGAGGAAAATAAGTTAGTTAAGAAGGCATATGGGATACTTTCCTTTATTAGCCAAGGCACAGAATATAAAAGCAGTGAGGTTATGCTTGAACTGTATAAAACATTAATTAGACCGTAGCTAGAGTATTGCATACAGTTCTTGGTATATAGGCAGACTATAGATATACTCTTTGTGTAGTCACTGTTGCATAAGATGGAGACTTGTTACCTGATGTACTATCAATAAAGTTTACACTGTGTATATACTATGCTGGCACCACTAGAGGGTGCAACTGGTGGAGACCGGGGTTTGGTGCTCCTGTGACAGAGGCTGTCCATCAGGGGACACTGCGGTGGGAGACCTGAGGGTCACCTGCAAAAGTGTGCAGGGCCCAGAATAAAAGGCTGCTCACCATGCTTGTGCCTCACTCTGGATAAAGGACCAAGATCACTACAGTTTGAGTACAACACATTGCCTCGTGGAGTCATTCATAAGTGCATTATAGACATAACAACTGGCGATGAGATTACAGACTTTCACGCGATTATGACTACCTTTGACACACTAAAAGACTTTGCAGAGGGTGGTGATTGGGATGCCTTCATGGAAAGGCTCGAGCAATATTTTGTGGCAAACAACCTGGCAGAGGAGATGGACACATTGACGGAGAAGTGCAAGGCTATACTGCTGACCAGTTGAGGGCCCGAGGTCTACCGTCTCGTCAGGGACTTGCTGGCACCCACGAAGGCCAAGGATAAGACATACGATGAGCTGACTGAACTAATTTGTGACCAATTAAAACCAAAACGGAGCATCCTCACGGCCAGGCACAGATTCTACAATCACCACAGACGTGAGGGCCAGGAATTTGAAAAATATGCTGCCGATCTCAGGAAACTGGCAACACCGTGTGATTTCGGCACGCACCTCAACGAAGCATTATGAGACATCTTCGTTATGGGAATTGGCCACGAGGGCCTCCTTCACAAGCTATTATCTGCCGACACCACAGTCAACTTGCAGAAGGCCATCAGCATCAGTCAGGCATTCATGACCTCGACCTGCAGCACCAAGCAAATTATTCATCCTGTGGACTCAAACCCGACAAGTACTGTACATGGAATGGTGTCTTTCACAGGCAAGACTGTAGAACGTAGCTTTGCCCTGGGCAGAGGGTACAGACCTCAGGGTTCCAGAACTCAGAGTCCGCCGAGGGGTGCTAATCGAGTAGCACCATGCTGGCGTTGCGGAGGAAACCATAGGGCTCACTAGTGTCGGTATGCTGAATACGTATGTGTTATGACTGTAATATACTTATGAATGACTCCACGAGGCAATGTGTTGTACTCAAACTGTAGTGACCTTGGGCCTTTATTTGTAACTCCAGAGTGAGGCACAAGCATGATGGGCAGCCTTTTATACCGGGCCCTGCACACCTATGCAGGTGACCCTCAGGTCTCCCATCGCAGTGCCTTCTGGTGGACAGCCTCTGCCACAGGAGCAGGAAACCCCTCTACCAGTTGCACCCTCTAGTGGTGCCAGCATAGTATATACACAATGTAAGCCTTATTGATAGTACAACAGGTAACAAGTCTCCATCTTATGCAACTATACAGTGACCACATAGAGAGTATAATTATAGTCTGCAATATAACATCACTCTCCCCCAAGTCCTTTGTGCCGATTACCTTTGCACTATGTGCTCTGGCTTAGCTCTCCCCAGACTTAAGTGCCAATAGCCCTTGCACCTCGGCTGTGCTTTGGCTTGGCTCTCTCCCTGTTAATCCCCAAGTCCTTTTGCTACAACGTTGGGTAGTGGTTACCAGTTTGGATGGTTCGATGATGCAGTGGAGGTTCAAGTGGGTTCTGGGTGTGATCCATGTGTGTGCCCATGGCTACATGCATCCATTTCCCCCCCCCACAGCGGGATCATGCAGCAGGCCCATTACATTAACATACAGGATCAGACACAGTGCAAGTACAAAGAAAGGAAGTTACAGTTTGTATTGTGACACCTTGGTTCAGTGACTTACATTCGTTACATTTTGCGCTCATGCGCCAGGATTGGGTAGGTTGCATTCATGGTTCAGTCATGGTCAGTACTGAGGTAGCAGTACAGGTATGCGAGGACGCAGGTTGCAGAGCAACCGGACGGGGTCCTAGTCGTCTGATAGCGGCGCTGCGCCCCCTGCTAGCGGGGTGGGCTTGGTTTGCTCACCTAGCCAGGACTCAGGGCCTTTGCCATTGCCTAGTGGTGGGCAGAGCCACCGATGTGTGTGGCCTCCCTGTCCTCAGTTGCGGGCTGCAGAATCTTCTGCCTGCTCTCTAATGGTGTTGTGAACCTGGCTGTTTCAAGTCCCATTTGGGGAACTCGTTGGTTCTGACCTTTCGCTCCCGGACATGGCCGAGGTAGTGACAGGGTCTGGAGGCCGTCTCCACTCGGGTGGTGAGCAACGGCGGCCGACTGCGCGTATTGATGCCATTTCCGTTTCCAGGTCCGTGGCGAATAGTGCCATCGGGTGCCTGCAGCGTGGGATAGATCTGGGGCAGGGTATCAGGATCAGTGCCTTCACCCTCCTGAGGTCGCTGGTCTATAACTTGTGGGGACACCTGGGGCAGGGCATCAGGATCAGCGCCTTTACCCTCCCGAATTCGCTCGCTTGCTACTTTTGGGGACACTCTATTCCCGACATCTCGCAACAACATTTTGTTCTTTACATTAGGAATAGTACCGACATTTCGCAACAACATTTTGTTCACAACCATAATTGGTTTGTTACATTGATTGCCATGCATACAATGTCTCTTTAAGTTCAGTTGGTTGCAGGTCTCCTTGAAGAGAACCCTGCTGGCTTTACCCCAATCAAATCCTTTGTTAGATACCACATGTTGGTCCCTCAGCATTGCACCTCGTGATATGGCCGTGGCTATCTTTTTTTCCAGCCACGCTGCACCTCGCTGCAGCAGGGACGCCATCTTGCCTCTGTCCCCGAGGTCGACTGCCTTGATCCTTCTCTCCCGCGATTCTGCCACAAAAGCTGGAAGAGTGCCTGTGAATTCAATCTTCCTCCCCAGGAGTCCTGCCACTGGAGCAGGGAAGGTATTTTTAAGTCGTTCCGGTCGGATCATTGCCATGCAGTCGTGATGGATGGTCTGTGCCTTAGGTGCTGCATTGGTCTGTTCTCTGGTGCCTGGCCCAAGCGAAGGTGAGGTTTTGCTCTGCCTCTGAGCATGGCAGACATCGATTGCTGGAGTGAAGAGGTCTTCCCATTTCCACTGGATCTTCCCCATCCACCTTTAGGAGCTGGAGCGGGAGGATCAAGTGGCTCATAAAAGGGGAGCCAGCTGGTGCAGGGACAAATAGTTTTTTTTAAATCAAAATTGAAGTGTGATGTCACAGTCAAGCAGGTAAGTGATTGACTAGTGGATTGGCGAGTATTTTTCTTTTTCCTTTCGGTAGGAAACCTTTGGCATTGTTGTTAAATTAAGTTAATTTAAGTGTTAAGTCATGGCAGGAGAGCCCAGACCCATGTCATGCTCCTCCTGTGCTATGTGGGAAATCATAGACACTTCCAGTGTCCCTGACTACTATGTGTGCAGGAAGTGTGTCCAGCTGCAGCTCCTGTGAGACCACATTGCGGCACTGGAGTTGCGCATGGATTCACTCTGGAGCATCTGCGATGCTGAGGATGTCGTGAATAGTGAGTTGGTCACATCGCAGGTAAAGGTTACAAAGGCAGATAGCGAATGGGTGACCATCAGGCAGAGCAGGAGTAGGAAGGTAGTGCAGGGGTCCCCTGTGGTCATCTCCCTCTAAAACAGATTTCCCACTTTGGATACTATTGAGGGAGATGGCTCATCAGGAGAAGGCAGCAGCAGCCAAGTTCATGGCACCATGGGTGGCTCTACTGCACAGGAGGGCAGGAAAAAGAGTGGGAGAGATATAGTGGTAGGGGATTCTATTGAAAGGGGAATAGATAGGTGTTTCTGCGGCCGCAATCGAGACTCCAGGATGGTACGTTGCCTCCCTGGTGCAAGGGTCATGGATGTCTCGGAGCAGCTGCGGGGCATTCTGGAGGGGGAGGGTGAACAGCCAGTTGTCGTGGTGCATATAGGTACCAACAATATACATAAAAAACAGGATGAGGTCCTACAAGCTGAATTTAGGGAGCTAGGAGTTAAATTAAAAAGTAGGACATTAAAGGTAGTGATCTCAGGATTGCTACCAGTGCCATGTGCTAGTCACAGGAGAAACAGCAGGATAGTTAAGATGAATATGTGGCTTGGGGAATTATGCAAGAGGGAGGGATTCAAATTCCTGGGACATTGGAACCAGTTCTGGGGGAGGTGGGACCAGTACAAATCGGACGGTCTGCACCTGGGCAGGACCGGAACCGATGTCCTAGGCAGAGTGTTTGCTAGTGCTGTTGGGGAGGGTTTAAACTAATATGGCAGGGGGATGAGAATTTATGCAGGGAGACAGAGGGAAGTAAAATGGGGGCAGAAGCAAAAGGTATGAAGGAGATAAGGAAAAGTAGAGGGCAGAGAAATCAAAGGCAAAAATCAAAAAGGGCCACATTACAACATAATTCTAAAAAGGACAATGAGTGTTAAAAAAACAAGCTGGAAGACCCTGTGTCTAAATGTGAGGAGCATTCATAATAAGGTGGATGAATTAACTGCGCAGATAGCTGTTAATGGATATGATGTAATTGGGATTACGGAGACATGGCTCCAGGGTGACCAAGGCTGGGAACTCAACATCCAGGGGTATTCAATATTCAGATAGGATAGACAGAAAGGAAAGGGAGGTGGGGTAGCGTTGCTGGTTAAAGAGGAGATTATCACAATAGTAAGGAAGGACATTAGCTTGGATGATGCGGAATCTGTATGGGTAGAGCTGCAGAACACCAAAGGGCAGAAAACATTAGTGGGAGATGTGTACAGACCACCAAACAGTAGTAGAGAGGTTGGGGATGGCATCAAACAGGAAATTAGGGATGCGTGCAAAAAAAGTACAGCAGTTATCATGGGTGACTTTAATCTACATATAGATTGGGCTAAGCAAACTGGTAGCAATACGGTGGAGGAGGATTTCCTGGAGTGTATTAGGGATGGTTTCCTAGACCAATATGTCGAGGAATCAAAGAGAGCTGGCCATCCTAGACTGGGTGTTGTGTAATGAGAGAGGATAAATTAGCAATTTTGTTGTGCGAGGCCCCTTGGGGAAGAGTGACCATAATATGGTAGAATTCTTCATTACGATGGAGAGCGACACAGTTAATTCAGAGACGAGGGTGCTGAACTTAAAGAAAGGTAACTTGGATGGTATGAGACGTAAATTGGCTAGGATAGACCGGCGAATGATACTTAAAGGGTTGATGGTGGATAGGCAATGGCAGACATTTAAAGATCACATGGATGAACTTCAACAATTGTAAAACAGGGAAATGGCTCAACCGTGGCTAACAAGGGAAATTAGGGATAGTGTTAAATCCAAGGAAGAAGCATATAAATTGGCCAGAAAAAGCAGCAAACCTGAGGACTGAGAGAAATTTAGAATTCAGCAGAGGAGGACAGAGGTGTTAATTAGGAGGGGGGAAATAGAGTATGAGAATAAGCTTGCAGGGAACATAAAAACTGACTGCAAAAGCTTCTATAGATATGTGAAGAGAAAAAGATTAATGAAGACAAATGTAGGTCCCTTGCAGTCAGAATCAGGTGAATTTATATTGGAGAACAAAGAAATGGCAGACCAATTGAACAAATACTTTGGTTCTGTCTTCACTAAGGAAGAAGCAAATAACCTTCCGGAAATACTTGGGGACCGAGGGTCTAGAGAGAAGGAGGAACTGAAGGAAATCCTTATTAGTCAGGAAATTATGTTAGGGAAATTGATGGGATTGAAGGCCGATAAATCCCCAGGGCCTGATAGTCTGCATCCCAGAGTACTTAAGGAAGTGGCCCTAGAAATAATGGAATGTTGGATGCATTCCAACATTCTATAGATTCTGGATCAACTCCTATGGATTGGAGGGTAGCTAATGTAACCCCACTTTTTAAAAAAGGAGGGAGAGTGAAAACAGGGACTTATAGACCGTTTAGCTTGACATCGGTAGTGGGGAAAATGCTGGATTCAATTATTAAAGATATAATAGCAGTGCATTTGGAAAGCAGTGACAGGATCAGTCCAAGTCAGTATGGATTTATGAAAGGGAAATCATGCTTGACAAATCTTCTAGAATTTTTTCAGGATGTAGCTCGTAGAGCGGACAAGGGAGAACCAGTGAATGTGGTGTATTTGGACTTTCAAAAGGCTTTTGACAAGGTCTTACACAAGCGATTAGTGTGCAAAATGAAAGCACATGGTATTGGGGGTAATGTACTGACGTGGATAGAGAACTGGTTGGCAGAAGAGGAAGCAAAGAATAGGAATAAACGGGTCCTTTTCAGAATGGCAGGCAGTGGGGTACCGCAAGGTTCAGTGCTTGGACCCCCGCTATTTTCAATACACATTAATGATTTAGACAAAGGAATTGAATGTAATATCTCCAAGATGACACTAAGCTGGGTGGCAGTGTGAGCTGTGAGGAGGATGCTAAGAGGCTGCAGGGTGACTTGGACAGGTTAGGTGAGTGGGCAAATGCATGGCGATGCAGTATAATGTAGATAAATGTGAGGTTATCCACTTTGGTGGCAAAAACAGGAAGGCAGAATATTATCTGAATGGTGACAGATTAGCAAAAGGGGAGGTGCAGCAAGACCTGGGTGTCATGGTACATCAGTCATTGAAAGTTGGCATGCAGGTACAGCAGGTGGTGAAGAAGGCAAATAGCATGTTGGCCTTCATAGCAAGAGAATTTGAGTATGGGAGCAGGGAGGTCTTACTGCAGTTGTACAGGGCCTTGGTGAGGCCACACCTTAAGTATTGTGTGCAGTTTTGGTCTCCTAATCTGAGGAAGGACATTCTTGCTATTGAGGGAGTGCAGCGAAGGTTCGCCAGACTGATTCCCGGGATGGCAGGACTGACATATGAAGAAAGACTGGATCAACTAGGCTTATATTCACTGGAATTTAGAAGAATGAGAGGGGAACTCATAGAAACATATAAAATTCTAACGGGATTGGACAGGTTAGATGCAGGAAGAATGTTCCCGATGTTGGGGAAGTCCAGAACCAAGGGTCACAGTCTAAGGATAAAGGGTAAGCCATTTAGGACCGAGATGAGGAGAAACTTCTTAACTCAGAGAATTGTGAACCTGTGGAATTCTCTACCACAGAAAGTTGTTGAGGCCAGTTCATTAGATATATTCAAAAGGGAGTTAGATGTGGCCCTTATGGCTAAAGGGATCAAGGGTATGAAGAGAAAGCAGGAATGGCATACTGAAGTTGTATGATCAGCCATGATCATGTTGAATGATGGTGCAGGCTCGAAGGGCCGAATGGCCTACTTCTGCACCTATTTTCTATGTTTCTATGTTTCTTCCGAGTAGCGTTGGACCATCACCTGCAACAATTCACAGAGGTAACTTGTGCACCACGCCATTATGGAGTACACTTACATCCGCACTATCAAGGACTGGGATCAGCTCCTTGTTGTAGGTGCACAACTTTTCCTGTACTGGAACCAGCTCGGGTCGTTTTTCGTTCCTCTCAAAAGCATCCTGGCTCATCACTGACTGGCTCGCTCCCGTGTCCATTTTCATGAAGACTGGAACGCCATTTATCTCGACTTCCATCTTCACTGGAGGACAATCGGTGGTGCAGGTATACACTCCATACACTTCTTTCTGGGGCTGAGCTTCCTCTCTGGCCAAATCATCATCCCCGCTGGATTCAAAGTCATCTACTGACTCCTCTGCTCGGCGGTGAGTCGTATTTCTTTTACATATACGCTGGAGGTAACGGGCCTGCTGCATGATCTCGCTGTGGGGGGAGAGGAAATGGATGTATGTAGCCATGGATACAAGCATGGATCACACCCAGAACCCACTGGAACCTCCACTGCATCATCAAACCATCCCAACTGGTAACCACTACCCAAGGTTGTGACAAAAGGACTTGGGGGTTAACAGGGAGAGAGTCAAGCCAAAGCACAGCCAAGGTGCAAGGGTTATTGACACTTAAGTCTGGGGAGAGCTAGGCCAGAGCACATAGTGCAAAGGTAATCGGCACAAAGGACTTGGGGGAGAGTAATATATATGCAGACTATAGATATACTCTTTGTGTAGTCACTGTATAGTTGCATAGCTTGTTACCTGATGTACTATCAATAAGGCTTACACTGTGCATGTAGTATGCTGGCACCACTAGAGGGTGCCCCTGGTGGAGATCGGGGTTTCCTGCCCCTGTGGCAGAGGCTGTCCACCAGAGGGCACTGCAGTGGGAGACCTGAGAGTCACTTGCATAGGTGTGCAGGGCCCAGTATAAAAGGCTGCTCACCATGCTTGTGCCTCACTCTGGAGTTACGAATAAAGGGCCAAGGTCACTACAGTTTGAGTACAACATATTGCTTCGTGGAGTCATTCATAAGTGCATTACAGGCATCACAGTTCTGGTCACCACATTACAGGAAAGATGTGATTGCACTAGAGAGAGTACAGAGGAGATTTACGAGTATGCTGCCAGGACTGGAGAATTTTAACTATGAGGAAAGATTGGATAGGCTGGTGTTGTTTTCTTTGGAACAGAGGAGGTTGAGGGGAGACTTCGTTGAAGTGTGTAACATTGAGGAATCTAGCTAGAAAGGACCTATTTCCCCAAGTAGACAGGTCAATAACCAGGGGGCATAGATTTAAAGTGATCGGTGAAAAGATTAGAGGGGAGTTGAGGACAACTCTTTTCACCCAGAGGATGGTGGGGGTCTGGAACTCACTGCCTGAAAGGGTGGTAGAGGCAGAAACCCTCATCACATTTAAAAAGTATTTGGATATGCACTTGAAGTGCCATAATGTACAGGGCTTCAAATCAAGTGTTGGAAAGTGGGATTAGGCTGGATAGCTCTTTTTCGGTTGGCACAGACATGATGGATCAAATGGCCTCCTTCTGTGCCGTAAATTTCTAAAATTTTATGTTTCAATACAGCAACAAGTTGCAACTCAGCAAGGCATCTAATCACACCCTACTTAAAACATATTAACACTCAAGAATCTCAACGCCATCCAGGACAAAGCAGCTCGCTTGACTGGAATCCCATCCACCATCTTAAACATTCACTCCTTCCACCACCGGTGCACCATAGCTGCAGTGTGTACCATCTACAAGATGCACTGCAGCAACTCATCAAGGCTTCTTTGGCAGCACTTCCCAACCCCACGTCCTCTACTACCTAGAAGGACAAGGGCAACAGGTGCATCACATCGGAGTTCCCCTACTACCTAGAAGGACAAGGGCAACAGCCACATCACATCGGAGTTCCCCTACTACCTAGAAGGACAAGGGCAGCAGGCGCATCACATCGGAGTTCCCCTACTACCTAGAAGGACAAGGGCAACAGGTGCATCACATCGGAGTTCCTCTACTACCTAGAAGGACAAGGGCAACAGCCACATCACATCGGAGTTCCTCTACTACCTAGAAGGACAAGGGCAACAGCCACATCACATCGGAGTTCCCCTACTACCTAGAAGGACAAGGGCAGCAGGCGCATCACATCGGAGTTCCCCTCCAAGTCACACACTATCCTGACTTGGACATATATTGCTGTTCCTTCATCGTCACTGGGTCAAAATCCTGGAACTCCCTCCCTAACAGCACTGTGGGAGTATCTTCACCACACGAACTGCAGTGGTTCAAGAAGGTGGCTCACCACCATCTTCTCAAGGGCAATTAGGGATGGGCAATAAATGCTGGCCTTGCCAACAATGCCCAGATCCCATGACTGAATTTTAAAAAAAATAACCTAAAACTTACCAGTCAAAGAAAAACAATTTGTTCTATTTGTACAAATGCATGAAGATTGTTTTTGTTGTATACTGCTGGTTGTTTGTCATGCATTATAAATTTATCTGTATCTAAGGTGTCAAAGAACTACAATACATAAATTAATATCACCTCAAAATGCTACAATAAAGTGAAGCCCACTATAATGAATGTCTGATAAGTGTGTAATTTGAAAAGTTACAGGCACAATCCCCATTATTTTCTATATATACTTTCAATGGGCAGGACTCCCTACCAGGTAGTGTGCATTTGTAAAATCAGTCCTTATAAGTGATAACTTTGGCATTTAATAAAAAGCAACTTAATGAAAAAATATTTAGATAAAATATAATTCAAGAAGCATATAAGTCCTGAAATCCTGGCCTCCCCGGGTCCGTACGGAGTGTGTACGGACCCAGGAAGGCATTAGTTTTCAACGTGCCTTGCGCTTGCGCCAAAAAATGGCTTTTCTGATCTGTCAAGTTTTAGCACGCATCTTGGCAGCCAGGACATTTGCATGGGCAAGATTGTGGTATTTGCCCATCTCTTGCCCAGCGAATGTCCTTAAAATGCTTGCGCCTGGTAAAAGCAGGCGCATAGCCTACTTTTACCAGTGTAAGAATTTTAAAACATACAAAAACATATAAAAATAAAATTTTGAAAGCACATTGTAATGTTAAAAACCCTGCCCACTAAGGCAAGTTTATTTTAAACCATAATTTAAAAAAAATTTTAAAAATCGGGAAAATATATTTTTTTCTAAGACATTTATTAACTTTAATTTAAATTAATGTTAGATATGTGATTTTTTTTCTCTCGATTTTTTTATTGGTGTTTTGGTGTCGGGGGGCTGTTTCTCAATCACAATAATGAGAAATCTTACTTACAGAGTTCCCATTATTATAATGAGAAAATACTTTACCTGGATTGGCTGCCCAGTGCCACGTGACTCCAGTCCGGCTCTGTCGACATTTCATCTTTGCACCGCTGGTACGGCTTTATCTCTTCCTGTATTTCCACTGGGACACTGGACCAGCTGAAACACACAATTTTTTACTAGGGACAGTAAGGGGTCCTGACTCGTCCAGGTTCTAATCTGTCGGGCTGTGACGGGTGATGGTTCACTCTCGAATGCTTCCATAACCATGACGAAATCTGCGGGCTGCGTCATTTCCACCCCCGTGGTGGGCAATGGCAGCCTATTGAGAGCATCGGCACAGTTTTCTGTGCTGGGCCTGTGGCGGATGGCATAGTTGTATGCGGGCAAAGTGAGCGCCCATCTCTGGATGCGGGCCGATGCATTCGTATTTATCCCTTTACTCTCGGAAAACAGGAATATTAGTGGCTTATGGTCAGTTTCCAATTAAAATTGGAGCCCAAACAGATATTGATGCATTTTCTTTACCGCACAGACACACGCTAGTGCTTCTTTTTCAATCATGCTGTAGGCTCTCTCAGCCTTAAACAGACTTCTGGGTGCATAAGCAAATGGTTGCAATTTCCCAGATTCATTAGCTTGTAGCAATACACACCCAACGTCGTATGACGACGCATCACATGCTAGTATCAAACGCTTACATGGATCATACAATGCAATCAATTTGTTTGAGCATAACAATATTCATGCTTTGACAAAGGCATTTTCTTGGCTTTTGCCCCATACCCATTCATCTCATTTACACAATAAAGCGTGCAGTGGTTCTAACAGTGTGCTGAGACCCGGTAAGAAGTTACCAAAGTAGTTCAGGAGTCCTAGAAACGACCGCAGCTCCGTCATGTTCTATGGCCTCGATGCGTTCTCGATTGACTCCGTCTTTGAATCGGTTTGCCTGATGCCGTCCAATGCGATTCTTCTCCCCAAGAAGTCCACTTCAGGTGCCAGGAAAATGCACTTCGAGCATTTTAACCTGAGCCCTACACAGTTGAGTTGACAGAGAACCTCCTCCAGGTTCTGCAGATGCTCGACTGTGTCCTGACCTGTAACCAAGATGTCGTCCTGGAAGACCACCGTGCACGGGACAGACTTCAGTAAGCTTTCCATGTTTCTCTGGAATATCGCCATGGCAGATTGAATTCCAAACGGGCATCTGTTATAAATGAAGAGACCATTGTGCGTGTTGATGCAGGTGAGGCCCTTAGATGATTCCTCCAGCTCCTGCGTCATGTAGGCCGAGGTGAAGTCCAGCTTCATAAACGTCTTTCCTCCCACCAGCGTAGCAAAAAGGTCATCAGCCTTTGGTAGTGGGTATTGATCCTGCAGAGAGAAATGATTGATAGTTACTTTGTAATCACCACAGATTCTGACGGTGCCGTCTCCCTTGAGAACTGGAACAATCGGTTTGGCCCACTTGTTGAATTCAATCGGCGAATTGATGCCCTCTCTTGGCAGCCCGTCTAGCTCGATCTCTGCACTTTCTTTCATCATGTATGGTTCTGCTCTCGCCTTGTGATGGATGGGTCGTGCCCCCGGAATTAGGTGGATCTGCACTTTTGATCCTTGGAACTTCCCGATGCCTGGTTCGAACAGCGAAGGGAACTTGTTTAAGACCTGTCATCAGCGGACGAGAGCGCTTGGACGACGCCCCAGTTCCAGCGTATCTTTCCCCTCAAACTCCTGCCGAGCAGCGTGGGACCATTGCCCGGTACCACCCAGAGTGATAGCTTGTGCACCGCTCCATTGTAGGAGACCTTTATAGTAGCACTGCCAATTACGGGAATCAGTTCCTTTGTGTAAGTTCTCAGTTTCCTGCGACTGGGAGGCCTTGAGGCCTTCCTGCACCACAATTTTTCGAAAGTCTTCTTGCTCATAATGGACTGACTCGCGCCCGTGTCCAGCTCCATTCAGCATTATCGGAGGACACTTTGTGGTAAATATGTGCACCTCATATACCTCTGCCTCCTCGGTCTGAGGCTCTGGTTCATCGTGATCCACATGGATCTATCCTCCTCTGCAACATAGTGGTTTGCAGGATTAATAGGGTTTGCAGCTCGCCTGCACATACGTTGAAGGTGTCCCATTGTTCCACAGCCCTTGCAAACGTATCCTTTGAAGCAGCATGAATGGAAACAATGATCACCCCCGCAGCGCCAACAAGGTGTTATTGGCCTTGCATTCATCACCCTTGATGGTGGACCCTGAGACATCTACGGACATGCAGCTGCAGGCATGTGGGGCCTGCCTTGTATGTTGCGATTTGAAAACAACATCACTTTGTTCACATTACTTGTAGCAGCACTTGTGTGCTGAGAGATTTGCTTGGTAATGTCACTGGTGGCAATGAACACCTGGGCTATCGCTATAGCCTTACTCAAGGTTGGGGTCACTACAGTCAAAAGTTTGCAAAGTATCATTTCATGGCCAATGCCAAGTGCGAAAAAGTCTCTGAGCATGTGCTCCAAATGTCCTTCAACTTCGCAATGTCCTGCAAGGCGTCTTAGCTCGGTGACATAAACCACCACTTCCTGGCCTTCAGTCCTTTTGTAGGTGTAGAACCTGTACCTCGCAAATCAGAACACTTTTCTTCAGGTTCAGATGCTCCCGGACCAGTGTGCACAAATCATCGGATGATTTCTCTGTGGGTTTCGCTGGAGCAAGCATATTTTTCATGAGGCCAGATGTTGGTGCCCCCGCAGACAGTGAGGAGAATCGTCCTTTGTTTGGCAGCGTTCACTTCTCCTTCCAGCTCGTTGGCCACAAAGTATTGGTCGAGTCGCTCCACAAAGGTTTCCCAATCATCTCCCTCTGAGAACTTCTCAGGATGCCCACTGTTCTCTGCATCATTGGGTTTGTCATCTGTATCTCGTCACCAGTTGTTATGTATGAATAAAGAGTCTGAATGGATACAGTGAGCTCAAAGTAAAGTGTGACCTTAGTCCTTTATTGCAGGTCTCCAGAGTGCCTCTAGCCTGTGAGGCCTCTTTAAGTACCAGTGCTCCCAATGGATTGTGGGATCCCTTGGGACTCCAGGGGATGAGCCCTCTGGTATCTGTACAAGGTATATACAAGTTTACATATATAACAATTATCCCAATTAATTCTGACCTTGGCGACAGTATTTGAGTATATTGCACCCTGCAATTTGTAAACAAAAGAAAACATTTCAAAGCGCCTTGAGAGGGATGGGAGGAGCGTGAAAAATGCTTCACTCGTAAGATAAAGAAGACACTACCAAGATTGGTAATCTATCTTTTTTGTTTATTATGCATTCTCCATGCACTGCAGGAACATGACAAATGAGTAAATTATAGGAGCTTAGAAACCTCAATGATGAGGTTTCAGCACTTACTGAGAGGACAGATATATCAGAGATTAAATCTTGCAAACTTTAAAATCTATTGAGTAATGTGGTCTGAATTTCCTGCATATTTGCACCTAGAAACAATTGTATTTTTGGCACAAATCAAATATGCAACCTAAAATAAATCTGGGGCTTAAGTAAGTTACCTGTGTAACTCATTTGCAGCCGAATTTCCTCAATCATTTACGTATGTCCACAGATTCCCATGCCCGAACGTATCTCTATCCACAAAATCCCCCCACCCCACTGAAAAACTGCTGGTTCAGAGGATCCTCTCAAAATGTGCTCACATTTTCAGCACACTGGTACCTGTAGTCACTGTTTCTGCAGGAGTAATTGAAGGTATATTCATCTTTGTCACTGCAGACATATATCTTGAAAGTGATTTGAGAGATTGTACAGATTAAATATGGTACTCTTGCTGGTTCATAAAAAATAAGTGCAAATTGCTTAAAATAAATACAAAATGTTATTAAAACATGTAAACTTTAGCTTGAACTTTCAACAAATTGTTTAACGCTGAGAAAAATATTTTCAGAGCGAAATTGCGTCAGCCACGATGCGGAAGTTTCTGCTCCAGGCACAGAAGTCCCATCACGCGAGCTAACCACCCACGAGAGGAAGTACAAAATCTCATGCTCCACTTCCTCTCAGGGGCGGGACTGGGGTGCTAAACAATGAAAATTTTCCAGCGCTATGCAAAGGGACACATAAGCGGGGTGCCGGGCTGCAAGATCGTGACACAGACCCCGTGATCTACACTGAAGGCGGCCACAACTGGTAAATTGGGCATTTAAAACATTTTCAGCGCCGCACCTTCCCTTCAATTTTCATCCCGTGAGCGGCCTATGGCCCAGTATGTGCCCCGCAAAGCTGTCGCAGCCTCATGGGGCGCTACTGAATTTTCGCTCCGGGTCGAAAACGGGTCGTGCACACGGTGATGATGTCGTCATTGCCAGTGCAGCGGCCCGGGGTGCTAGCGGTGAGTTCTGCTGCTAAACTCTCATGGAATTTCACGGGAGTCGGTAGTGGCCTTGTGCCTGGGCGAAAGGCTGTTTGCGGACCCCGGGGCACTACCGGGAGACACAGACGACATTAATTTTTCTCCCCTTAACTTTTTATTGTAATGCTAAACTGTTGTGTATGGAGAAAGAGTCAGACTGAACACTGTGAGCTCAAAGTAAAGTGTGACCGTAGTCTTTTATTGCAGGTCTCCAGAGTACCTCTCCAACCTGTGAAGCCTCCTTAAATACCTGTGCTCCCAAGGGATTATGGACTCCAGGGGATGAGCCCTCTGCTGGCTGCACAGAGTAAA
This sequence comes from Pristiophorus japonicus, assembly GCF_044704955.1. NCBI lineage: Eukaryota > Metazoa > Chordata > Chondrichthyes > Pristiophoridae > Pristiophorus > Pristiophorus japonicus. The sequence goes on from NC_091977.1 coordinate 139,714,158, forward strand.
TATAAGTTTACATATATAAGAACACTCCCCCCCCCCCCACCACCACAAAGTCAATAGTGTAACTATTTACAATGTGAGTCAATCTGGGGCACTTCTTGCCCTGGTTGATCGTCTCGGTGTGAAAACTGGTATTGTTGAATCATTTGTCGGGCCCTCGCTGGGCTGCTGTGCAGCTGGTCTTGCTGGGCTGCCTGGTGTGTTGGGCCTTGTTGGGCTGCTGTGGATGATGGCTTCTGCTTTGTGGTCAACCGTGGTGCTGGTTGCCACTGGTGTGTTTGTTGGGGGATCAAAAAAGGTTAGGGTCCAAGGTGGGTTGTTCAGGATAGTCCGTGAATCTGAGTTTGATTTGGTCCAAGTGTTTCCGGTGAATGAGTCCATTTGAAAGTTTGACCCGAAACACCCTTCTTCCCTATTTGGCCACGACAGCAAGTGGGAAGCCACTTGGGACTTTGTCCATAATTTAAAACAAATACAGGATCATTGATTTCAATCTCGCGTGACACATTTGCGCTATCATGGTAAGCACTTTGTTGAAGCCGCCTGCTCTCTACCTGTTCATGAAGATTAGGGTGAACTAACGAGAGCCTTGTCTTAAGTGCTCTTTTCATGAGCAGTTCAGCAGGTGGGATCCCAGTGAGTGAATGGGGTCTCGTGCGATAGCTAAACAGGACTCGGGATAGCCGAGTCTGCAGTGAGCCTTCAGCTTTGCTTGATAGTTTGCACTGCTCTCTCTGCCCGACCATTGGACGCTGGTTTAAACGGGGCAGAAGTGACATGTTTGATCCCGTTACGGGTCATGAATCCTTTGATCTCAACACTGGTAAAACATGGCCCATTGTCGATCACCAGGACATCGGGTAGGCCATGTGTGGCAAACACGGCAGGCTTTCAGTAGTGGCAGCGGAAGTGCTAGCCGACATTATCTCACATTCAATCTACTTGGAGTACGCGTCTACAACCACGAGGAACATTTTACCCAAGAACGGGCCAGCATAGTCAACGTGTATCCTAGACCACGGTTTGGAAGGCCAAGACCATAAACTTAGCGGTGCCTCCCTGGTTACAATGTTTAACTGCGAGCATGTATTACATCTGTGAACGCAGGACTCTAAGTCCGCATTGATACCGGGCCACCACACGTGGGATCTGGCTATCGCTTTCATCATTATGATGCCTGGGTGGGTACTGTGGAGGTCATTGATGAAGGTGTCTCTGCCCTTCTTAGGGACCACTACTCGATTGCCCCACAGAAGGCAGTGTTCCTGTTTAGACATTTCATCTTTCCGCTGCTGGAACGGCTTTATCTTTTCCTGCATTTCCACTGGGACACTGGACCAGCTCCTGTGAAGCACACAGCTTTTGACTAGAGATAATAAGAGGTTCTGGCTTGTCCAAGTTTTGATCAGCTGGGCAGTGACTGGTGATTGCTCACTCTCAAATGCTTCCATAACCATGGCTACATCTGTGGGCTGCGCCATTTCCACCCCCGTGGTGGGCAATGGCAGCCTACTGAGAGCATCTGCGCCGTTTTCTGTGCCTGGCCTGTGGCGGATGGCGTAGTTGTATGCGGACAATGTGAGTACCCATCTCTGGATGCGGCTCGATGCGTTGGTATTTATCCCTTTACTCTCAGAGAACAGGGATGTACGTGGCTTATGGTCAGTTTCCAATTCGAATTTTAGCCCAAACAGGTATTGATGCATTTTCTTTACCCCATAAACACACGCTAACGCTTCTTTCTCAATCATGCTGTAGGCTCTCTCAGCCTTAGACAGACGCCTGGATGCATAGGCACCCAGTTGCAGTTTCCCGAAATCATTAGTTTGTTGCAATACACACTCAACGCCATATGACGACGCATCACATGTTAGTACCAAACGCTTACATGGATCATACAACACAAACAATTTGTTTGAGCATAACAATATTCTCGCTTTTACAAAGGCATTTTCTTGGCTTTTGCCCCAAACCCATTCGTTCCCCTTTCATAGTAAGACATGCAGTGATTCTAACAGTGTGCTGAGACCTGGTAAGAAGTGCCTTCGATGATTCCTCCAATTCCTGCGTCATGTAGGCTGAAGTCAGATCCAGCTTCGTGAACGTCTTTCTTCCCACCAGCACTGCAAAGAGGTCGTCGATCTTTGGTAGTGGGTATTGGTCCTGGTGGGAGAAACGATTGATAGTTACTTTGTAATCGCCACAGATTCTGACGGTGCCGTCTCCCTTGAGGATTGGGACGATAGGACTGGCCCACTCATTGAACTAGATCGGGGAAATGATGTCCTCTCTTTGCAGCTGGTCTAGCTCGATCTCTACTCTTTCTCTCATCATGTACGGTACTGCTCTCGCTTTGTGATGGATGGGTCGCGCCCCCGGAATTAGGTGGATCTGCACTTTTGCTCCTTGGAATTTCCCGATGACTGGTTCGAACAACGCAGGAAACTTGTTTAAGACCTGGGCACACAAAATGTCATCAGTGGGCGATACCGCTCGGATGTCATCCCAGTTACAGCGTATCTTTCCCAGCCAGCTCCTGCTGAGCAGCGTGGGACCATCGCCCGGTCCCACCCAGAGTGGTAGCTTGTGCACCGCTCCATTGTAGGAGACCTTTAGGATAGCTATGCCAATTACAGAAATCAGTTCTTTTGTGTAAGTTCTTAGTTTCATGCTGTTGTGGAAAAATATTTCCGAGACTGTATAATATATAAAGAGAGGTTTATTAAATCGGAGACAAAGCTTTGGGAGAAGTGTTAAAGACCCCTGTCTTTGAACCACTTCTCCCAAAGCTTTGTCTCCGATTTAATAAACCTCTCTTTATATATTATACAGTCTCGGAAATATTTTTCCACAACAAAATGGCGTCACGAACAGGATACTGTCCGATCAGACGTGATCACTTAAGACAGTATCTGGAATCTGGTGTTAGAGACTGAAAAGAGAGGTGTCCGGGCACGACGGGATAGTGTATAAGATATGAGTAAACAGATAGCGGGAAGAGGCTGACTAACCAGTTTGAGTTGTCCCTTTAGTAAATAAGGTCGGTGCGGAAGGGAACTGATCGATCTAACCTAGAGCTGAAAACTCCGGTGGTAAGGAAACACGCTAGCTTTGTTGCGAAGACAAAGGGTCTCCACAGAGTAGTCGTGGCCGTGAGTATTACAGAAACAAAGGGAAACGTCCGAGACTGGCGAACATGGAAGGTAAGGAAGGGAATGTAAAACGCGGGCTGCCCGGGTCATTAATTAATTCCTATCATTAATTGTAACTTGCGTAATTATGTAATACCATAAAAAAGCTGATAGTGACTATCTTAAGTGACATATGGATCCAGACATAAGCTTTGTTGAATGAAGAGAGACTTTTGTGAGTGTCTATTTTGAATGAAGAGAGTACTCGAGTGATTTTGACTGTGGAATGAATGAAAGCCTGCTTGGGAAGGTGTGGAGTTGCCTGCCTGTTTTAGCTCCACCCACTCTTTCCAAACAGAGTAAAACATTTTTTAACCCTTCGTAGTGTTGTCCTGTATGTGGGAAGTTTAAGAAACTGTGAACCTTATGGTATTATATTTTAAGTTAGAAACGAAGGTGTGGATATATTCGGATGATAAGTTACAGAGCTAGGAAATGCACAAAGGATAGGTTTGTTGAGTAAAAGATAAAAATACATGGTCCCGGTAGTAAAAAAAAAGCGAATTTATTTGACACGCTCACTTACTTGTCGAAAGAAAACATGCAATTGGATTGAAATACATAAATTTAGTCTAGGAATGAGATAAAGAATGCCTTTTAAAATGCTCCCATTTTTCCTTTGTGTAAAACCTTGACACGAAAGCTTCTAGCTCAGTAAAAAAAAAAGAGTTTTAAATTTAGAAATATCTTCAGGGATCAGGTCAAACTCCTGGGCGAGTGGTGAGCTATCTGTGAAGGTGTAAAAGGGACTTTTGAAAAAGGCTAAAACAGTAAGCTTTAGCAGTTTAGAAAAGAAAAAGATAAAGCAGGAAAAGATCTCTGCCACGGGAACAGGAGGAGGGCAGAAAAGGGGAACTTGCCATAATTGTGGAAAACCGGGCCATTTTGCCAGGGAATGCAAAGGGAAAGGCAGTGAAAAGCAATGTATGTATTGTGGTAAGAAAGGGCACCTGGAAGCGACATGCTATGGGAAAAATGGCTATCCTAATAAGGCAAGGACCCTGTCAGAACAGGAATACCAGAAGTGGCAGGCGTACAAAGCCACCCGGTGAAATCCGGCGGCCCCTGTACAAAGTAAAAAGGAGGGAAGGATATATGTGTCTGCACTAGTAGGGGGCTGACAGTGTGAGATGCTAGTGGACACGGGAGCCTCAATATCCATTACCAATCCAGATGTATAGCCGCGCTAGATTGCGCAGCTTGGGCGGTAAAAATTAAGCGAGCCTGTGGTGATGACTGGAAACATCATTCTCCACACTAAACACACATTGGTAGAAATGTTAAACACAGGAAAACTGAGAACCGTATCTAATATGAGACGGGCAAAGTGGGAAGCAGTCCTCTTAACACCCAACAAAGCAGTAACCATAATTAGGGATGTAGGAAACAATCCCGCAGAAAGTATGATGGGTGAAGGGGAACCCCACTTTTGCGAAGAGTTATGTGAGGATATGGAAGAGGATAGAATAAAAGACGTCCCCCCTTCAAACCGCAGAACAAACCTTGTTTGTGGACGGCTCACGAAAATACGTAGAGGGACTACCTCGTACCGGATGGGCCGTAGTTAACCAGGATCTAGAGACAGTTGAATCAGGGCGAATTAATGGGGGGTCGTCAGCTCAAGTGGCAGAACTGGTAGCCCTTACCTGGGCACTGGAATTATCGGAAAGTAAGATTGTTAATATCTATACGGACAGTAGATATGCATTCGGGGTAGTACACGATTATATGATAGCATGGGGGAAAGGGGTGTTTGCGATGGATAAAGACATAACTTACTAAATACCAGTTGATATCAGCTGTGAAAAAGATATTGGTTTAATTGGAAAAAAAAAAGAATTTGAAGAGGTAAAAAACACTCTCCATTGAAAATGATTTTAAATTATTAAAATTAAGTCAGTGCCGCTGGGGCCAGAGACGAACAGATAAGTATTGAGAAACTACACCAGGACACTTCTGAGGAGGAAATAGTTTTGTGGACAAAGCAGGGTGCAACGCAAGGGAAGGATAACGTTTGGAGACGAAACGACAAGGTAATGGCGCCTGAATGCATACAGAATACCTTATTGGAGTTGCATCATGGCCTGTCTCATTCAGGACGAGAGGCCATGACCGGGAGTCTTGGAAGAGATTGGTGGTGGAAGGGGATGGGGAGAGATATCGCCAAATATTGCCATCGATGCGTTACGTGCGCATAATATAATCCAGGCAGGCCCATTAAAATTAAAATGAGACATCAGCCCCGTCCACGGGGGCCATGGGAACACGTACAAATTGATTTCACAGGTCCTTTGCCCCCATCCCATGGAAAAAGATATTGCCCAATGATTATAGATCAATTTACCCGGTGGGTGGAAGCTTTCCCCACACGTGATTGCACTGCCTCAACAGTGGCAAGGATATTGACCGAGCAGGTGATTCCCCGATGGGGAGTGCCTCTTCAGATAGATTCCGACCAAGGCACCCACTTCACCGGGAAAATTGTAAAAACAATATGCCAGCTGATGGGCATAAAACAAAAATTCCACATCCCCTACCACCCGCAGAGTTCTGGAATGGTAGAGTGCATGAACCGTACCCTTAAGAACACCCTGACAAAGGCCATGCAAACGTCAGGAAAAATGTGGACCGGAGTATTACCCATTATATTGATGAAGTTAAGAGCCACGACAAACCGGACAACCGGATTAACCCCTTATGAACTAATGACAGGAAGGGCGATGCAATTACCAGAGAACATCATAACAGGGGGGGCCGATGTCGGCCCATTAAAAGACAAAATAAAACGGTATGTTTTGGAACTAAGTACTCAATTAAAAGGGATGCGTAAATTAGTTAGGGACAATCAGGAAGAAAGAGACACAGAAGCAGAGCTTACAAAGCTCCCTGAAGTCCCGTTGGCAGGAAGTCGCGTTATGGTAAGGGTCCTCCCGGGAAAACCGGGGTTTGCCCCCAAAAAAATGGATAGGACCGTATGAGGTTATAATCAACAGGGACACTTGTGTCTGCATCGATGTTAAAGGGAACGGACAATGGAAGCATCGGACCCAGCTTAAGGTTTTTGAACCAGCCGTTTAGCACACGTATTAGTTGTTGTTGTTTGTCTATTTACAGATTAACAGCGAGAGATTCTTCAAGCAAGCCATACGGCCATTTTGCCTTTGACTATTTGTTAAATATAGAGTAATAAGATGATGAAACTATATATTGCGATCGGTGCGATTATCATAGTTCGTGTTAGGTCCGGCCTGCTAGCTAGACCGAAACGAGAGTTACTTGTGAATACCTTTTTGTACATGTCTTATGTTTATGTGCAAAATGAGAACTTTTCCAGTTGCTGGGTATGTTCGCACATCCCCATACATAACAAAGGAGGCATCCCTTTGAGGTCAATCTCCCTTAACATCTCGGAAGTAGCAGAGTGGGTAAGGTGACAAAACGGTACAGGGGAAGTAAATGATACTTGGAACCAGAGTGAGGATAAAGAAACGTGGAGATCGGGGGATTACCTTTTGGATGCATTTGACGGATGGTACCAGCTGGAATACAATAGGTCGGTACGACCCCCGTTCCTGGTTTTGACCAACACCTCAGGAGTTGGAAGGCCCACCGCTGACATTTGTTTCACTAGAAACCTGACTGGTGAGGAAACAGGTTTTGTAGCAGGATATAGCAATTGTACGCAATACTTTAACCTCACCAGGTGGAACATAATAGCCAGCGAAACAACAAACCAGGGGTTCTTTGAAATAGAGGGTTTGAAGAATCAGACAAGTAGCCAGGACTGGGACCCTAAGATTAGGTGGCGACGGGGGGCTGAGAGAGAGATTGAGATCGAATCTAACAGCATACAATGGCACTTATTTTGTGTGCGGGCATAAGGCCTACCCCTGGTTGCCTCAGAACTGGAGGGGGTCCTGTTATTTGGGATATGTGGTCCCCTTTTGTCAGACGGGTACGTACTTTAGCAGAAGTACAGACACCAGGTCGACTAAGACGAGATCTTACCCCGGTAGAGAGGCTATTTGGGGTCATGATGCTCCCATTCGGGATAGGACGCATGGATGAATTACGTAACCTAGAGAGGGTACTGGAACTGATAGTTAACGACACTGCTGAAGCAATGGAGGGCATAACGGCTGAAATGGTAGCCATACGCACAATGTGCCTTAATTGGAGCTGAATGTTGCACTTACATTCCCGATAATTCAGAAAACATAACCAACCTCGCTGATCACATAAGAAGGGAGGTAAAGAAGTTATCCACAACAGCAGGAGGATCTGGCTGGTTTGACTGGCTGTTAGGGGGATCCTGGGGGTCCTATCTTATGCATGGAGTAATTATTCTGGTTGTAATAGTAATTACTTGCTGTCTGATTATCGAGTGTTTTGATATCTGCTGTAAAGTTATGATGGCACGACTGATGCCAGTAGCCAGCGTAATCGCCGAAGAAGAAGCACACCTGATGGAAATACCTGAAGACACCAAGGATGAAGAAACAGACGAAGTTGACACCGACCACTATCTTTGAAGGGTAGCCTAGAGCTACAGGCAAGGTGGACATACGGAACATCAGGGAAGTAACATACCCCAAAGGACGAATATATGACAATATGATACTATCATTGTGGTCATCTGGATTTCGTGAACATCATCCAGGACCAAAAGGGGGAATATTGTTGGAGCGGATTTTTGGACATATACTTGACTAGTATACGGGACCAAACATTTGTTTTATTTTCCCCTTTAATGAATTTTGTAAGGGACAATACTGATGCATTATGTTTTATATAAAAAAAACAGTTAGACTTCAAGGTATGCTGGCCTTGAGTTATGGAGATAGGAAAGTGAGATAATGAACACTGGAAAGTTAAGTGCTGGGTATGTTTGTTTATACCGGTGCCAAAAGCCTGCACTTGTTTATACTGCCCTGTCACAATGCTGGATGGTTTATATCAAAAGTTTAGCCTTCGATAGTAAAAGCTTTGTAGTGCTAAAGCATGTGATGTAAAGTGACGTAATTTGTAAGATAAAAGAACCTCACTGAAGATACCAACTTGAGAATTGGTTCAAAGACAGGGGTCTTTAACACTTCTCCCAAAGCTTTGTCTCCGATTTAATAAACCTCTCTTTATATATTATACAGTCTCGGAAATATTTTCCCACAACAATGCGAACTGGAGTTAAGACTGGCCTTGAGGTCTTGTTGCACCACAACCTTTTGAAAGTCCTTTTGCCCATGATGGACTGGCTCGCGCCCGTGTCCAGCTCTATTGACACTGGGAATACATTTAGTTCAACATTCAGCATTATCGGGGGACAATTCATGGTGAATGTGTGCACCCCATGTACCTTTGCCTCCTAGATCTGAGGCTCTGGTTTGTCGTGATCCTCTGTGGATCTGTCCTCCTCTGCAACATGGTGGTTTGCAGGTTTAACAGGCTTTGCAGCTCGCCTGCACACTCGTTGGAGGTCTCCCATTGTTCCACAGCCCTTGCAAACATATTCTTTGAATCGGCATGAATGGAAACGATGATCACCCCCGCAGCATCAACAAGTTGTTAATGGCCGTGCATTCATCACCCTTGATGGTGGACTCTGAGACATCTGCGGACATGTAGCTGCAGGTATGTATGACCTGCCCTGTACGTTACGATTGGAAAACAACATCACTTTGTTCACAGTACTTGTAGCAGCATTTGTGTGCTGAGAGATTTACTTCGTATTGTCACTGGTGGCAATGAACGCCTGGGCTATTGCTATGGCCTTACTCAAGGTTGGGGTCTCTACAGTCAAAAGTTTGCGAAGTATGGTTTCGTGGCCAATGCCAAGTACGAAAAAGTCTCTGAGCATGTGCTCCAAATGACCTTCAAATTCACAATGTCCTACAAGGTGTATTAGCTCGGCGACATAACTCGCCGTTTCCTGGCCTTCAGACCTTTTGTAGATGTAGAACCGGTACCTTGCCATCAGAACGATTTCCTTCAGGTTCAAATGCTCTCAGGCCAGTGTGCACAAATCGTCGTGCGATTTCTCCGTGGGTTTCACTGGAGTGAGCAGATTCTTCATGAGGCCATATGTTGGTGCCCCACAGACGGTGAGGAGGATCGCCCTTCGTTTGGCAGCGCTCTCTTCCCCATCTAGCTTGTTGGCCACGAAGTATTGGTCGAGTAGCTCCACAAAAGGTTCCTAATTATCTCCCTCCGAGAATTTCTCCCAATGCCCACTGTTCTCTGTATCTTTGGGTTCGCTATCTGTATCTCGTCACCAGTTGTTGTGTATGGAGAAAGAGTCAGACTGAACTCTACAAGCTCAAAGTAAAGTGTGACCGTAGTCTTTTATTGCAGGTCTCCAGAGTGTCTCTCCAACCTGTGAAGCCTCCTTAAATACCTGTGCTCCCAAGGGATTATGGGATCCCTTGGGACTCCAGGGAATGAGCCCTCTGGTGGCTGTACAGAGTAAATACAAGTTTACATATATAACATTGTTGATAGCCTGTCCCCAGAAATGGAGACAGAGAAGTCGAGGAAGGAAAGGGAAGAGTCTGAGATGGACCATGTGAAGGTGAGGGAAGGACGGAAATTGGAAGAAAAGTGAGTGAATGCAATTTTCTAGTTCAGTGCGCGAGCAGGAAATAGCTCCGATACAGTCATCAATATACCGGAGAAATCTGTGAGGGAGGAGACCTGAGTAGGACTGAAACAAAGAATGTTCCAGGTATCCCATGAAAAGGCAGGCATAGCCATGCGGGTTCCCAAAGTAACACCTTTATTTTGGAGGAAGTGAATGGAGTCAAAGGAGAAGTTATTTAATGTGAGAACAAGTTCAAGCAGGCGGAGGAGGGCGGTGGTGGATGGGGACTGGTTGGGCATCTGTTCAAGGAAGAAGCGGAGGGCTCTCAGATCATCCTGGTGGGGAGTGGAGGTGTAGAGGGGTTGGATGTCCATAGTGAAAAGGAGAAAGTTGGAGCCAGGAAACTGGAAACTGTTAAAGTGGCAGAGGGCATCGGAAGAGTTGCAGATATAGGTAGGGATAGACTGGACAGGGAAGAACAAAGACTTGAGATAGGAAGAAATCAGTTCTGTGGGGCAAGAACAGACTGGAACGATGGGTCTACCAGGGCAGTCTGTTTGTGGATCTTGGGAAGGAGGTAGAAGTGGGCTGTGCGGGGTTGGGGAACTACGAGGTTGGCAGCCATGGATGGAAGATCTCCAGAGGAGATGAGGTCAGTGACCAGTCTTGAAAATGATGTCTTGATGTTCGGTAGTGGGGTCATGGTTCAGGGGCAGGTAGGAAGAAGTGTCAGAGTGTTGGTATTCAGTTTCCGCAAGGTAGAGGTCAGTGTGCCAAACAACAACGGTGCCACCCTTATCAGCAGGTTTAATGGAAATGTTGAGGTTGGATCTGAGAGAACAGAGTGCTGCAAGTTCAAAGGGAGATAGGTTGGAGTGAGTTAGGGGAGAAGAGCATTTGAGATGGTCGATGTCACACCGGCAGTTCGCAAAGAAAAGATCTAGAGAGGGTAAGAGGCCAGAGGGAGGGGTCCAAGTAGACCAAGAATTCTAAAAACGGAAGAAAGGTTCCGTGGTGTGGGGGAAGACTCCTGGCCAAAGAAGTGGGCACAGAGACAAAGGCGACGAAAAAAAAGCTCTGCGTCGTGCCGAGCTCGAAATTCCTTCGGGGGATGAAGCTCAGGCCTTTACTGAAGCCTAATCGTTCGGGGTCAGAGAGGTGAACGTCAGAGGGGATAGTGAATACATGGTAGGGGGTGAGATTGCCTCTTACACTGTTCCAACGAAGCTCAATGTAAGCTCGAGTTACAGCACCTCACCTTTCGATTAGGCACTTTACAGCCTTCTGGACTCATCATTGAGTTCAACAATTTCAGACCATAACCTCTGGGTTTGGATGGAGATAAGAAATAATAAGAGAAATAAATCACTGGGGTGAGTAGTCTATAGGTCCACTAACAGTAGCTACACTGTAGCACAGAGTATAAATCAAGAAATAATGGAGGCTTGTAAAAAAGGTACGGCAAAAGTCATAGGTGATTTTAATCTTCATGTTGATTGGACAAATCAAATTGACAAAGGTAACCTTGAGAAAGAGTTCATAGAATGTATTTGGGATGGTTTCTTCGAACAATAAGTTGTGGAATCAACGAGGGAGCAGACTATTTTAGATCTAGTAATGTGTAATGAGACTGGAGTAATTAATGATCTCATAGTAAAGGATCCTCTTGGGAAGAGTGATCATAGCTTGGTAGAATTTCAATTTCAGTTTGACGGTGAATAAGCTAGTTTTCAAACTAATGTCCTGAACTTAAATAAAGGCAGTTACAAAGGTATGAAGGCAGAGTTGGCTAAAGTGAACTAGGAAAATAGATTAAAGGGTTAGACGGTAGATGAGCAGTGGCAAACATAACTCTCAGGAAAGATATATTCCAGTGAGAAAGAAAGACTCGAAGAGAAGGATGAACCATCGTAGCTACCTAAGGAAGTAAAGGGTGGTAACAAATTGAAAACAAAGGCATACAATGTTGCAAAGAATAGCGGAAGGCCAGAGGATTGGGAAAGTTTTAGAAATTAGCAAAAGGTGACTAAAAAAATAATAGAGAGAAAAGATCGTTTATGAGAGTAAACTAGCAAGAAATATAAAAACAGACAATAAGACCTTCTACAGGTATATAAAAAGGAAGAGAGTAGCTAAATAGTGGTAAACCAGTGGTAATTTAAAGTAATTCAATGGCATTCGATTATAATATATGAATGATGTAGTGTTATGCATGCAGCTTCTGTACTCTCATGTTAATCATATGTAACGTCTCTCATTCACATTTATTGCAGTAGTGTTACTCCTCATACATATGCCTGCACTATGCAAGCATTCTCATGTCCCCCCTTCTCTTCTACTAACCTCAATTATGTTTTCTAGCTCCGCAGGCTCCAGGGGGCAACAGGAGGCCCCTGCAGCAACACCAGTACCGCTGCAGGTCGTGCTCACCACGGGTGACGAAGAGCAAACCAAGGAGGAGGATTATGAGCCTGAACTGTCATCTGTGGTACCTGCGGCCATGTCATCCTCAATGGATGAAGTAGCGGGGCTAAGCAGCTTGCAGCAATCGTCCAGTACCCACGCCAACCCCACGGAGGTTGAGTCGGTGAGGTAGGCACACGCTGCGACAGGCAGATGTCAATGAGGACATGGTGTCACTGTCGAGGGCGAACGTGGACATAGGTCGTGAGCTCCTCCAGGCGCTTGGTGAGTTGACCGGCAACATTGCCACACTGTCTGCCAGAATATCGGAGGGCATGGGGCAGATGTTTGCGGCAATGAGGCGAACGACCGACTCTGTCGATGCCTTGCGGCACATGATAGTTTCGGGATACAGCACTGTACCCCAAGGTGCTGTACCACCATCCAGCAAGTCAGATGTGTGACAGGAGGAAGAATTTCCTTCTGACTCGGAAGACGTTTCTTCGCAAATGTCTTCTCCTTGATCTACTGAGGTCATTCTGCCGACGTCACCTCCCCGCCTCCCCCAAACAGCAGCAACCCTTGAGGTGTTCTGCTTCAAGACGTCATGGTCCCGTTACTTGGGGATTATGTGGGAAACTGGGGGTTACAACAAGGGTGGCTCATTAGAGGAGGGAAGCGTGGCCACAGGTAGGGGGGGGGTGAGTATATGTTCTGTTTTTACTAAAAATAAATTGTTGATTATTGATTGTTTGGGATGGTGGGAGGGTGTTCTTGTTATATTGTTGTGTTAAAAATGTTGTCCGCTATTGAGGGTTGGGTGGGAGGGGGGGCGGTTGTTATATATGTTTGTTAAAAAAAAATGAAAAGCAGCTGTTCAATTATTAAAATGTTTTATTTAATTTTAAAAGTGTTGTGAAGTGTTTTCTAATAACGTAAGGTAAAACATCAATACAAGGATTGCAAAGAATGGTTATGGCCAGGCCAGGTCAGGGTGAAACGTAACGCAACTGTAACTGTCACCAACATAACGTCACGCAAAGTGTTCATATATGAGCTGCTGACACAAGAGTTTTGCAGCTGCGTAACTACCACGGGGCTTTTCCAGTGGTGTGGGGGGGGGGGGGGAGGGGGGGGGCATGGGGCAGGGTTCATTGCTTCGCTGATTGTCCTCCCTGAAGTTCTCGTCCTCCTCCTCGTCCGCCTCCCCTCTCTCCTGAGGTGGACCAGCAGTCCCATCTGACAATTGTTGTCCTCTCCTGATAGCTAGGTTATGCAATATGCAGCACACCACAATGAACTCAGCGACCTACTCAAGGTGGTATTGTAGGTTGCCTCCTGAGTGGTCCAGGCATCTGAAATGATGCTTCAGAACTCCAATTGTCTTTTCGACGATATTGCATGTGACTATATGGCTTTCGTTGTAGCACTTCTTGGCTTCTGTCTGGGGCTTACACAGGGGGCTCATGAGCCAGCTGGCAAAGCCATATCCTTTATCCCCCAACCGTGACCTTGTGGGTGACTCTTAAACAGGTTATAGATAGTGCTCTCACGCAAGATGTGCACATCACGGATGCTGCCTGGAAAATTTGCATTTACTGCCCTAATAAAGTAGAGCCAGGTTTCTACCTGTTCGGAATTTACAGTATTCAGTCTATTGAGTTATTGCATACACAACACCCAGAGAGTGGCAAGAATGTGGAACTCGCTACCATAGGGATTGGTTAAAGCGAATAGTATAGATGCATTTAAGGGGTGGTTAGATAAGCATATGAGGGAGAAGGGAATAGAGGGTTATGCTGATAGAGTTAGATGAGGAAAGACGGGAGGAGGCTCCAGTGGAGCATAAACACCGGCATGGACTGGTTGGGCTGAATGGCCTGTTTCTGTGCCGTATATCCTATGAAATCCTATGCAGGAGTTTGCATCAAAATAACAAAAATCAGCAGCAATCCTCCCTCCTCCCACCCCCGCAACCCCTGGAGCCGCCACATGTTCCTGGGCGCACACAGATTGGCTATAACATAGATGGCACAGCACTATTGCATTTGCCGTAACTACGACGCTGACTGAACTGAACACACGTAATATTCGAGATTCTGTGTAAAGTGAAAACTCCGTTGTCAAAAAATCGGAATTGCTACTTTAACAACCAGCTTCAAAAGTCGCCATGCTGGTTTTCTTGAAAAGTAGAGATAGCAGAGCAATCATTAATAATCTGTGAAAAATAATTGACTTGGGCAGTGATGTGATGAAAGATATTTTCTAAATAGGCTGTATCGACAGTGGGTATGCAAAACTGACATTCGTGAACAATGTTATTGTATTATATAAACAGTGTCTGAATGCACTTCACTAGTGTGATGTCACATCTGCGGTAATTATATGCAAATTTGTTTTGCATTTGTAGTGTATATGTGCAACTGTTAAAATATAGGCTGCTAAAAATGTTTGCCTTGCTGCGCTGCACAACCTACATTTTCCATCCTGGCTACTTTGCTGTGCCCTCACCCTGTGTGTCCCCAGATTCGGTTTAGAAAATATGGTCACCCTAGGCAGAGTGGAACCACCCCAGTTCTAGGCTGGAGACTTTTTCACAAATCCCAGGGTCAGAGTCATTGGTATGGTTGGGCATGCTGCTGGTGCCTGCAAAGGGACATCAGCAGCACCCTCCTTGGCCAGCCTGACCTACCCTTGTAAGGTAGAGCATCCCACAGCCACTCTGCCTGTGGTCTCCTGAGGCCCAATGGGACCAAAAAATGAAATAACATCTCTGCAGTCTTAAGCTCCAAAAGAAGCCATCTGGCCTCCGGACAAGATTTCAATCCTGTCTGGGATTGATTTTGTTCAGTCGAAGTTTTAGACCTTATCAAAAGAACTGACTGACATCAGCTCTCTGCTGAAATTCTCGTATAACTGGATTCCACCCCATTTTATGGCCACTATGTTTCATACATTTGATTCACAAAGCAAATCCATTCAATTTTATTACAATCAATCTCCGTGATACACCGATTTTCCTTTTTTTATAAATTGACCAATCAGAGTGGTACACTTTGTGGCAGCGATTTTCTTGCTCGGTTACAAATATCTTATATAGGCACATGTTAAGCACTTATAATGAACAAATTCTTAATTTACTGTTCCAAATTGTCTGTCTCATTTTCTACATTACAAATGTAACACTTTAAAAGTATTTAATTGGCTGTGAAGCACTTTGGGATGTCCTGTGATCGTAAAAAGTACTATAATAAATCTAAATCTTTCTTTAATTGTTTGGGGAAAAGGCCAAATTGACACATTAACTGCAAAATTGTTTATTTTGCTGTGCCACAATTACCTGTATCTGTATGAATACCTCAGATAAGAATCATTTACCCAAAGGCTGTGGAGACTCCTTTCATTTTGCTGGCCATAACCACAAGAGGGGATCAAACAAAGGTAAATGATATAACTCTCGTGGTACTCAGAACATAAGCTCTCCTTTTCCTTTGGTAAACTGGGGTGCTTATGGTTCCATTCACTAATTGGAAACAGATGTTAGCAGGGAGTGTTTTTTTTCCTCACGTTTAACCATGGTTCTTAGCATTAACCCTTTGTGTTTCCAGATTTCAGTGGAAATGCTGAAAAGTTCACCTCTGGGCATGTATGGGTGGGCATACTTAACAAAGGCCAAAACATTGAGAAATGGTGGTATTGCAGCAGGAGGTGCCGGAGCAGATCACTGAGAAATTTACTTCCCCCGCTCACCCAGATCCGCCAAAAAATTGGCAGGTGTTTGGCAGAACATCGAAACCAGGATGCTCCCAGCATACTCACTTCCAAGTATGAAAGCAAGATCATTTTTGAATCAATGGTCAATGGGTGAACATTATTTCTAGAAAACACAGTTGGAAACTCTCACAAGGAAGGGTAGTTGGAAATGGCACAAGATTTAAACAGTTAAATAATTTTGTTATTTTTGACAGTTATATATCCAAGAGAAGACAATTTAGAATTACAAGGGAATTGAGGTGAATATTTATGTCAAGTATAATAGCTTGGTTAGTTCTCAAAATTGTGATCTGTCTGTTTTACATAAGGCTGTGTGAACACTTGAGTGTTAGAAGTGTGTGAGTGAGAGAGAGAGTGGGAGGCCGTGGCCCACCGTCAGTTTGTCTATCACACCCGGGAATTACAGCCCCCGGCCTGGCCCAGGGACACGGAACCCGCCGAGGCTCAGGCTTCAACTCAAGGCCCCAGCTCCATCTGCAGACTCCAGGCTTCAACTCCAGCTCCAGGCCCCCAGCTCTAAGCTCAGATCTCCAGACTCAGGCCCCCAGCTCCAAGCTCAGACCTCCAGACTCAGGCCCCCAGCTCCAAGCTCAGATCTCCAGACTCAGGCCCCCAGCTCCAAGCTCAGACCTCCAGACTCAGGCCCCCAGCTCCAAGCTCTTTTAAAATTTTAATGACACTAATAGATACATTTTAAATGTTTTAAATTATTTAAAATATATATTGTTTTACTAAGGAATTGAATACTGTACCCCAATCTAACTAGAAAATAGTTTGCTGTGTTTTATTAGCATCATTTTCAGTCATTTGAAACCGGGTTACTCACGACGACGCCCAGCGAGCAGGTGAGCCTCTGACCAGGCGACCGGGACATCACCCCCCCCGCCCCCTCCAGCAGCGGGCCTACATCCCTCCAGTGGCGGGCCTACATCCCTCTAGTGGCAGGCCTACATCCCTCTAGCGGTGGGCCTAGATCTCTCCAGCAGCGGGCCTTCTTCCTTCCAGCGGCTGGCCTTCATCCAGTCAGCAGTGATCGGGCCTCTCCTTGACGACGGCTGGACCTCTCCTTCCCCACTGGTGACCTGGCTTCTTCTAACCGGTGAGCTTCATGGCTGTGACTCTTCCACTCTCCTACTCCTTACTGACCTCCGACCCAGAACTCCAGTGGACAACTGACCCTCCCAATGTCTGTCCCCAACCAAGCCTCGGGCCACCTACCATCAAGGGCATTACTCGGCACCGAGCTTGCGGCCAACACCTCGCTGTAGGCAATTAGGCTCATATTGCAGTGCCTGGTCTCCAGTCGTCTTGGACCCCCTTGCCACTGCACCAAGAGCTTGCTCAGCTAAGCCCGTGTGATGGCTGGTATGCAACGGCCACCCACGTTAAAAGAACTCACGCACAGGCATCTTCCACTCCGTTCACATGAAGTTCGGGACCTGGAACATCAGGACCCTCGTGGACAACTCCAACAGCGACAGGCTGGAACGCCGCACCATCATAGTTGCCCAGGAACTTAGATGCTTTGACATCGACATTGCAAGACCCGGTGGGCAGGGGAAGGCCAGCTCAAGGAACAAGGTGAAGGTTACACCTTTTTCAGGAATAGGAAACCAGAGAAAAAACGGCGCCTTCACGAAGTCGGCTTCGCCATCAAAAGCGAGCTGGTCGACCGCCTCAAAGACTCCCCCTGTGGGGTTAATGATCGCCTCATGACTCTTCAACTTACCCTATCCCGGAACCAATGCGCAACAGTCATCAGTGCGTACGCCCCAACACTTGATGCAACAGTTGAGACCAAAGAGGGTTTTTACTCCAACCTTGAAAAATCCCTGTCCTGCGTCCCCGCGGACGACAAACTGATCCTCCTCGGCGACTTCAATGCCAGGGTCGGCACAGCCCTCTGGGGAGGTGTGATTGGCAGAGAGAGGGTAGGGAAAGCCAACTCAAGCGGTACCCTACTCCTGACAAAATGTCTAGAACATGAACTCCTCATCACCAACATCCTGTTCCGCCAGAGGGACAAATACAAGGCATTGTGGCAACATCCTCGCTCCAAACACTGGCACCTGCTCGACTACGTCATTGTCCGAGACAGGAGCTGATGACTGCTGGACAGACCACCGCCTAATCCGATCCATCATCTATATTAACATAGCCCCAAAACGGGGAGGACAGCAGAAGCAGTGCCGCCAAAAAGTCAATACCGGGGCACTTAAAGACCCAGCTAAGAGAGCCCTATACAGCCAGCGCCTCACAGCTAACCTGGCGTGCCTTGATGACCCCGAGATGCACTTGGTCTGCCCTCCAGGCCTCCATAACCAGTGCCAGCAAAGAGACGCTCGGTCACTCAACCAGAAAACACCAGGACTGGTTTGATGAGAATGAGCAGGAGATCCAAGAACTAATAGATCGCAAGCGCAAAGCATTTCTGAGCCTTAAGCAACAACCCAACTCGGGAGCAGCAAAGCAACATTACTGACGGTTCAAGGCTGAGGTCCAACAAAAGAACAGGTGATGGATGGAGAAAACACAGGAGATACAACAACTGGCCGACAGCCATGATGTGCGAGGATTCTTCATCGCAGTCAAGGCCACCTACGGTCCAAACTCCCAAGGCCCCACCCCACTGCTGGACAAGAACGGGGAAACACTCATCAAGGACACCGAGGCAGTCAGGGCCCGCTGGAAGGAGCACTTCAAAGATCTCCTCAATCGAGACTCTGCCTTTGACTCGAGTGTTCATCCCGCAGCATGCAACCCGCCACCACCTCAGTGGAACCCCAACGTTGCACGAGGTAGGAAAAGCCATAAGACAGCTCAAGAACAAAAAGGCTACGGAAGCGGATGGAATCCCTGCTGAGGTGCTAACGTATGGCAGAGAGGTGCTGTTGGCGCAGATACATGATCTCCTCTCTCTCATCTGGAGGGAGGAGTGCATGCCGGGAGATCTTAGAGATGCAGTGATCGTGACCATCTTTAAAATGGGGACAAGTCCGACTGCGGCAACTACAGAGGAATCTCCCTGCTATCAGCCACTGGGAAAGTTGTCGCTAGAGTCCTCCTCAATCGTCTTCTTCCTGTGGCTGAGGAGCTCCTCCCGAAATCACAGTGCGGATTGCGTCCCCTATGGGGCACAACGGACATGATCTTTGCAGCGCGACAGCTGCAGGAAAAATGCAGGGAACAGCGGCAGCCCTTATACATGGCCTTCTTCGACCTTACAAAAGCCTTTGACACTGTCAATCGCGAGGATCTATGGAGCGTCCTCCTCCATTTTGGATGCCTCCAAAAGTTCATCACCATCCTCCGCCTGCTCCACGACGACATGCAGGCCGTGATCCTTACTGATAGGTCCTTACTACACAGTATAAATGCACATGAGGCCCATGCTTGAGAGGTCAGTCTGTGACCTATCCTTTATTCCTTAGCACTCAAGTGATGAAGGTGGGTGGAACTTCCCCTTTTATACCTGAAGGTCCAGGTTAGGAGTGTGTCCCACCTAGTGGTCAGTGTTCTCACGGTGTACAACTTTGGTCAGTTTATACATGGGTTACAATGCTGGTTGAATACATGACATCACCTCCCCCCCCAAAGTCTTATTGGGATCACAGGTTAAGTCTCTCTGGTAGTTTACGCTCCCTTGTAGAGCGCCTGAGTTGTGGCTCCGGTTGTTGGGCGCTGGCCTGAGTGTCTGCTGTTTGCGGTGCCTCAGGCCTGTCCGGACTGCCCTCAGTGACTGGGCTCTCCTCCCTTTGGTTCCGGTGTTCGGTCACCTGTGGTGGAGTGAACTCTATATCATGTTCTTCCTCTGCTTCTTCTATGGGGTTGCTGAACCTCCTTTTTGTTTGATCCACATGTTTGCGGCAGATTTGTCCATTGGTAAGTTTAACTACCAGAATCCTATTTCCCTCTTTGGCAACCACAGTGCCTGCAAGCCATTTGGGCCCTGCAGCGTAGTTGAGGACAAAAACAGGATCATTTCCATCAATACATCGCGCCCTCGCATTCCTGTCATGGTAGTGATATTGTGACTGGCGCCTGCTCTCAACAATTTCTTTCATGGTGGGGTGTATAAGGGATAATCGGGTTTTGAGCGTCCTTTTCATTAGTAGCTCTGCGGGTGGAACCCCTATGAGCGAGTGTGGTCGGGATCTATAGGCCAACAGGAGGCGTGATAAGCGGGTATGTAGGGAACCCCCTTGGAATCTGAACATCCCCTGTTTGATTATCTGCACTGCTCGTTCTGCCTGGCCGTTTGAGGCCGGCTTGAACGGTGCCGTTCTAACATGGTTAATTCCATTGCCTGCCATGAAGTCCTGGAATTCAGTGCTTGTGAAGCACGGCCCATTGTCGCTGACCAAGATGTCCGGTAGACCGTGGGCGGCGAACATTGCCCGTAGACTTTCTACCGTGGCAGAGGATGTGCTTGAATTTAAAATGTCACACTCGATCCATTTGGAGTAGGTGTCTACTACAACCAAAAACATTTTCCCCATGAAAGGACCTGCGTAGTCCACATGGATGCGTGACCAAGGCTTGGCGGGCCATGGCCAGGGGCTAAGAGGGGCTTCCCTGGGCGCATGGCCCAGCTGGGCACACGTGTTGCACCTGTGAACACAAAGTTCCAGATCTGCGTCTATCCCTGGCCACCAAACGTGTGACCTGGCAATTGCCTTCATCGTGACAATGCCCGGGTGCCCATTGTGGAGTTCTCTGATGAACACCTCTCTGCCCATCTGGGGCATGACTACGTGGTTTCCCCACAGTAGGCAATCGGCCTGAATCGAGAGTTCATCCTTGCGCCTGTGAAATGGTTTAAATTTCTCAGGGCATGCCCTGTACGTGGCTGCCCAGTTCCCATTCAGGACACATTTCTTGACTAGAGACAATAGCGGGTTTCTATTTGTCCAGACTTTAATCTGACGGGCTGTCACGGGTGAGCCTTCGCTTCCGAAAGCTTCAACAGCCATGACCATCTCAGCACCATGCTCGGTAGCCCCCTCAGTGGTGGCTAGTGGGAGCCTGCTGAGTGTATCGGCGCAGTTTTCGGTGCCCGGTCTGTGCCGAATTGTGTAGTCATAGGCAGCTAACGTGAGTGCCCACCTCTGTATGCGGGCCGATGCGTTTGCATTTATGGCCTTGTTGTCGGCCAAAAGGGACGTTGGGGTTTGTGATCTGTCTCCAGCTCAAATTTCCTGCCAAACAGGTACTGGTGCATTTTCTTTACCGCATATACACATGCGAGCGCCTCCTTTTCTACCATCCCGTAGCCCCTTTCTGCCTGGGACAGACTCCTGGAGGCATAAGCTACCGACTGTAACTGACCCTTGGCATTCACATGCTGCAACACACAACCGACACCATAGGACGACGCATCGCACGTTAACACAAGTTTCTTACATGCATCATATAACGTTAACAGATTGTTGGAACATAACAAATTGCGTGCTCTATTAAAAGCCCTTTCCTGGCTGTCCCCCCAGACCCAATCGCAACCTTTGCATAGGAGCACATGTAGCGGCTCTAGCAGCGTGCTCAATTTGGGAAGAAAGTTACCAAAATAGTTCAGGAGCCCCAGGAACGAACGCAGCTCCATCGTGTTACGGGGTCTGGGTGCTCTCTGGATCGCTTCCGTCTTGGATGCAGTAGGGCTGATCCCGTCTGCTGCTACCCTCATCCCCAGGAATTCTACCTCTGGAGCTAGGAAGATGCACTTCGCCTTTTTCAGTCGCAGACCTACCCGGTCCAGTCTGCATAGCACCTCCTCCAGGTTGTGGAGGTGTTCTTCAGTATCATAACACGTAATGAGGATGTCGTCCTGAAAAACCACGGTCCCTGGAATTGACTTGAGGAGGCTTTCCTTGTTTCGTTGGAAGATCGCGGCGGCCGAGCGAATCCCGAACGGACATCTGTTGTACTCAAACAACCCCTTGTGTGTCAGCTTCTTCGACTCACTTGCCAGCTCCTGGGTCATGTAAGCTGAGGTCAGGTCCAATTTTGAAAAAAGTTTGCCACCGGATAGCGTCGCAAAGAGGTCCTCAGCTCTCGGTAGCGGGTACTGGTCTTGGAGTGACACCCGATTGATGGTGGCCTTGTAATCGCCACATATCCTGACCAACCCATCCGCCTTGAGCACCGGCACAATCGGGCTCGCCCAGTCACTGAATTCGACTGGCGAGATGATGCCTTCCCTCAACAGGCGGTCCAATTCGCCTTCTATCTTTTCCCGCATCACGTACGGCACCGCTCTGGCCTTGTGGTGTACTGGTCTGGCGTCCGGGTTTATGTGAATCACTACCTTGGCCCCCATGAAAGTGCCAATGCCGGGTTTAAATAATGAGTCAAATTTGTCCAGGACCTGTGAGCATGATACTCACTCCACAGAGGAAATTGCATTGACATCGCCCCATTTCCAGTTCATGACAGCAAGCCAACTCCTCCCCAGTAGTGCGGGACCGTCCCCTGGGACAATCCAGAGTGGCAACCTGTTCTCTGAATCTTTGTGGGTCACGACTACCGTGGCACTGCCTAGCACCGGAATGATCTGCTTTGTGTAAGTCCGTAGCTGTGCGTCAATCGGCGATAATTTTGGCCTCCTGGCCTTGGATGCCCACAACTTTTCGAACTGTTTGATACCCATCAGGGACAGGCTGGCACCCATGTCTAATTCCATTGATACTGGGATGCCATTGAGGAGCACTTTCATCATTATCGGTGGCGTCCTGGTGTATGAACTGTATACGTGCTCCATATGAACTCGCTGAACTTTAGCTTCCAGCGATTTCCCCCAGTGTCCATTTAGAAACATAGAAACATAGAAAATAGGTGCAGGAGCAGGCCATTCAGCCCTTCTAGCCTGCACCGCCATTCAATGAGTTCATGACTGAACATGAAACTTCAGTACCCCCTTCCTGCTTTCTCGCCATAACCCTTGATCCCCTGAGTAGTAAGGATTTCATCTAACTCCCTTTTGAATATATTTAGTGAATTGGCCTCAACTACTTTCTGTGGTAGAGAATTCCACAGGTTCACCACTCTCTGGGTGAAGAAGTTTCTCCTCATCTCGGTCCTAAATGGCTTACCCCTTATCCTCAGACTGTGACCCCTGGTTCTGGACTTCCCCAACATTGGGAACATTCTTCCTGCATCTAACCTGTCTAAACCCGTCAGAATTTTAAACGTTTCTATGAGGTCCCCTCTCATTCTTCTGAACTCCAGTGAATACAAGCCCAGTTGATCCAGTCTTTCTTGATAGGTCAGTCCCGCCATCCCGGGAATCAGTCTGGTGAATCTTCGCTGCACTCCCTCAATAGCAAGAATGTCCTTCCTCAAGTTAGGAGACCAAAACTGTACACAATACTCCAGGTGTGGCCTCACCAAGGCCCTGTACAACTGTAGCAACACCTCCCTGCCCCTGTACTCAAATCCCCTTGCTATGAAGGCCAACATGCCATTTGCTTTCTTAACCGCCTGCTGTACCTGCATGCTAACCTTCAATGACTGATGTACCATGACACCCAGGTCTCGTTGCACCTTCCCTTTTGCTAATCTGTCACCATTCAGATAATAGTCTGTCTCTCTGTTTTTACCACCAAAGTGGATAACCTCACATTTATCCACATTATACTTCACCTGCCATGCATTTGCCCACTCACCTAACCTATCCAAGTCACTCTGCAGCCTAATAGCATCCTCCTCGCAGCTCACACTGCCACCCAACTTAGTGTCATCCGCAAATTTGGAGATACTGCATTTAATCCCCTCGTCTAAATCATTAATGTACAATGTAAACAGCTGGGGCCCCAGCACAGAACCTTGCGGCACCCCACTAGTCACTGCCTGCCATTCTGAAAAGTACCCGTTTACTCCTACTCTTTGCTTCCTGTCTGACAACCAGTTCTCAATCCACGTCAGCACACTACCCCCAATCCCATGTGCTTTAACTTTGCACATTAATCTCTTGTGTGGGACCTTGTCGAAAGCCTTCTGAAAGTCCAAATATACCACATCAACTGGTTCTCCTTTGTCCACTTGACTGGAAACATCCTCAAAAAATTCCAGAAGATTTGTCAAGCATGATTTCCCTTTCACAAATCCATGCTGACTTGGACCTATCATGTCACCATTTTCAAGATGCACTGCTATGACATCCTTAATAATTGATTCCATCATTTTACCCACTACTGTGGTCAGGCTGACCGGTCTATAATTCCCTGTTTTCTCTCTCCCTCCTTTTTTAAAAAGTGGGGTTACATTGGCTACCCTCCACTCGATAGGAACTGATCCAGAGTCAATGGAATGTTGGAAAATGACTGTCAATGCATCTGCTATTTCCAAGGCCACCTCCTTAAGTACTCTGGGATGCAGTCCATCAGGCCCTGGGGATTTATCGGCCTTCAATCCCATCAATTTCCCCAACACAATTTCCCGACTAATAAAGATTTCCCTCAGTTCCCCCTCCTTACTAGACCCTCTGACCCCTTTTATATCCGGAAGGTTGTTTGTATCCTCCTTAGTGAATACCGAACCAAAGTACTTGTTCAATTGGTCTGCCTTTTCTTTGTTCCCCGTTATGACTTCCCCTGATTCTGACTGCAGGGGACCTACGTTTGTCTTTACTAATCTTTTTCTCTTTTCATACCTATAGAAACTTTTGCAATCCACCTTAATGTTCCCTGCAAGCTTCTTCTCGTACTCCATTTTCCCTGCCCTAATCAAACCCTTTGTCCTCCTCTGCTGAGTTCTAAATTTCTCCCAGTCCCCAGGTTCGCTGCTATTTCTGGCTAATTTGTATGCCACTTCCTTGGCTTTAATACTATCCCTGATTTCCCTAGATAGCCACGGTTGAGCCACCTTCCCTTTTTTATTTTTACGCCAGACAGGAATGTACAATTGTTATAATTCATCCATGCGGTCTCTAAATGTCTGCCATTGCCCATCCACAGTCAACCCCCTAAGTATCATTCGCCAATCTATCCTAGCCAATTCACGCCTCATACCTTCAAAGTTACCCTTCTTTAAGTTCTGGACCATGGTCTCTGAATTTACTGTTTCATTCTCCATCCTAATGCAGAATTCCACCATATTATGGTCACTCTTCCCCAAGGGGCCTCGCACAATGAGATTGCTAATTAATCCTCTCTCATTACACAACACCCAGTCTAAGATGGCCTCCCCCCTAGTTGGTTCCTCAACATATTGGTCTAGAAAACCATCCCTTATGCACTCCAGGAAATCCTCCTCCACCGTATTGCTTCCAGTTTGGTTAGCCCAATCTATGTGCATATTAAAGTCACCCATTATAACTGCTACACCTTTATTGCATGCACCCCTAATTTCCTGTTTGATGCCCTCCCCAACATCCCTATTACTGTTTGGAGGTCTGTACACAACTCCTACTAACGTTTTTTGCCCTTTGGTGTTCTGCAGCTCTACCCATATAGATTCCACATCATCCAAGCTAATGTCTTTCCTAACTATTGCATTAATCTCCTCTTTAACCAACAATGCTACCCCACCTCCTTTTCGTTTTATTCTATCCTTCCTGAATGTTGAATACCCCTGAATGTTGAGTTCCCAGCCCTGATCATCCTGGAGCCACGTCTCCGTAATCCCAATCACATCATATTTATTAACATCTATTTGCACAATTAATTCATCCACCTTATTGCGGATACTCCTTGCATTAAGACACAAAGCCTTCAGGCTTGTTTTTTTAACACCCTTTGTCCTTTTAGAATTTTGCTGTACAGTGGCCCTTTTTGTTCTTTGCCTTGGGTTTCTCCGCCCTCCACTTTTCCTCATCTCCTTTCTGTCTTTTGCTTTTGCCTCCTTTTTGTTTCCCTCTGTCTCCCTGCATTGGTTCCCATCCCCCTGCCATATTAGTTTAAATCCTCCCCAACAGCACTAGCAAACACTCCCCCTCGGACATTGGTTCCGGTCCTGCCCAGGTGCAGACCGTCCGGTTTGTACTGGTCCCACCTCCCCCAGAACCGGTCCCAATGCCCCAGGAATTTGAATCCCTCCCTGCTGCACCACTGCTCAAGCCACGTATTCATCTGTGCTATCCTGCGATTCCTACTCTGACTATCACGTGGCACTGGTAGCAATCCCGAGATTACTACTTTTGAGGTCCTACTTTTTAATTTAGCTCCTAGCTCCTTAAATTCGTTTCGTAGGACCTCATCCCTTTTTTTACCTATGTCGTTGGTACCAATGTGCACCACGACAACTGGCTGTTCTCCCTCCCATTTCAGAATGTCCTGCACCCGCTCCGAGACATCCTTGACCCTTGCACCAGGGAGGCAACATACCATCCTGGAGTCTCGGTCGCGGCCGCAGAAACGCCTATCTATTCCCCTCACCATTGAATCCCCTATCACTATTGCTGTCCCACTCTTTTTCTTGCCCTCCTGTGCAGCAGAGCCAGCCACGGTGCCATGAACTTGGCTGCTGCTGCCCTCCCCTGATGAGTCATCCCCCTCAACAGTACTCAAAACAGTGTATCTGTTTTGCAGGGGGATGACCACAGGGGACCCCTGCACTACCTTCCTTGCACTACTCTTCCTGCTGGTCTTCCATTCCCTAGCTGGCTGTGGACCCTTTCCCTGCGGTAAGACCAACTCGCTACACGTGATACTCACGTCATTCTCAGCATCGTGGATGCTCCAGAGTGAATCCACCCTCAGCTCCAACTCCGCAACGCGGTCCGTCAGGAGCTGGAGGCGGATACACTTCCCGCACACGTAGTCGTCAGGGACACCGGAAGTGTCCATGAGTTCCCACATGGTACAGGAGGAGCATAACACCCGACCGAGCTCTCCTGCCATGACTTAACCCTTAGATACACTTAAATTGGCAACAACAATGTTAAAAGTTACTGACTAATATAAGAAGAAAAAGAAAAACTACTCACCAATCACCAGCCAATCACTTACCCCCTAGGCTGTGACGTCACCTTTGTTTCTTTCTTTGCCTTCTCCCTGTAGCTGCACCGGCACGCCTCTTGCCGACCCCGGACTCGCGCTGCTCCGAGCTCCCGCCTCCTCGACTGACTGCTCGAACTGTTCAACTCCTGCTGGCCTTTGTAGGCCTCTCGCCGACCCCGGACTCGCGCTGCTCCGAGCTCCTGCCTCCTCGACTGACTTCTGCAATTTCTGCAGGTATTTTGCTCATCTCTGCAAACTCCGGCTGAATGTATGCCTCCACACCTCCAGCATGAGTTGCGGTTTGAAACAAAAGGTCCCTTGCCAGTCGATCGTCCCTGACTGCCCCTGTTATTATCCTTGAGTGCACCATTAACAGGTGTTGATGGCCCCATTACTGGCCGCATTGTCCCTTGCAATGGCGTGAATCGCTGTTCAGCTTGCCATTGTCTCTGTCGAACTCCCCCTCTGGGTTCGACTACATGTTGGGGCATGCCTGACTGCCCTTGTCTGCCTGGAGAACTGTGTGCTGCTTTAACAATGTTGAATCTCTGTCCCAACCATTCCTTAACACAGTACCTCTCGTCTGTTCTGCTAGAGGCCATGCTCGCGTGGTTTAAATCCCAGTTTCTTGTCGCCATTGATACGTCCTTACTACACAGTATAAATGCACATGAGGCCCATGCTTGAGAGAAGGTCAGTCTGTGACCTGTCCTTTATTCCTTAGCACTCAAGTGATGAAGGTGGGTGGAGCTTCCCCTTTTATACCTGAAGGTCCAGGTTAGGAGTGTCTCCCACCTAGTGGTCAGTGTTCTCACGGTGTACAACTTAGGTCAGTTTATACATGGGTTACAATGCTGGTTGAATACATGACACTTACCAACAGATCCATTACAGACCCAATCCACGTCTGGACCGGGGTCAAACAAGGCTGCGTCATTGCTCCAACCCTCTTCTCAATCTTCCTCGCTGCCATGCTCCACCTCACAGTCAACAAGCTGGAGTGGAACTAAACTATAGAACCAGTGGGAAGCTGTTTAACCTACGCCGCCTCCAGGCCAGGTCCAAGACCACTCCAACCTCTGTCATCGAGCTACAGTACGCGGATGATACCTGCGTCTGCGCACATTCAGAGGCTGAACTCCAGGATATAGTCAACGTATTTACTGAAGCGTATGAAAGCATGGGCCTTACGCTAAACATCTGTAAGACAAAGGTCCTCCACCAGCCTGTCCTCGCCGCACAGCACTGCCCCCCAGTCATCAAGATCCACGGCGCGGCCGTGGACAACGTGGACCATTACCCATACCTCGGGAGCCTCTTATCAACAAAAGCAGACATTGATGAGGAGATTCAACACCAGCTCCAGTGCGCCAGCGCAGCCTTTGGCCACCTGAGGAAACCAGGCCCTTAAATCTACCATCAAGCTCATGGTCTACAGGGCTGTAGTAATACCCGCCTTCCTGTATGGCTCAGAGACATGGACCATGTACAGTCGACACCTCAAGTCGCTGGGGAAATACCATCAACAATGCCTCCGCAAGATCCTACAAATCCCCTGGGAGGACAGACGCACCAACATTAGTGTCCTCGACCAGGCCAACATCTCCAGCATTGAAGCACTAACCACACTTGATCAGCTCCGGTGGACAGGCCACATTATCCGCATGCCAGACATGAGACTTCCAAAGCAAGCGCTTTACTCGGAACTCCTTCACAGCAAACAAACCAAAGGTGGACAGAGGAAATGTTACAAGGACACCCTGAAAGCCTCCCTGATAAAGTGCGGCATCCCCACTAACGCCTGGGAGTCCCTGGCCAAAGACCGCCCTGAGTGGAGGAGGTGCATCCAGGAGGGCACTAAGCTCCTCGAGTCTCGTCGCCGAGTGCATGCAGAAAACAAATACAGGCAGCGGAAGGAACGCACGGCAAACCTGTCCCACCCTCTCTTACCCTCAACGACTGTCTGTCCCACTTGTGGGAGAGACTGTGGCTCTTGTATTGGACTGTACAGCCACCTAAGGACTCATTCTAAGCAATTCCGAGGGACTGCCTATGATGTTGATGGGGTGTTAGAAAGTGCTCTAAGTCCGACATGGTCCACAAGAAAATTATCAATTAAGTTAACTACATTGAGCTGGGAATGGATTGGATGTCTGCTTGCAATTGAAACCTATAGCTGGAAGCATTTAGCATACTTCCAGTGTTAACACTGAGCCAAAATCTGGGTATGATATGGGTTGAGGTTTGTTTCTAAAGTAAGCTTCAGTTAATATCCAATATCTGCTGTCCCAGAGCCTGAATAGCAAGTTTTGCACTGTCAATACTAGGTAGGTGCACCTCTAGATGTAAACATGGATGGGAGGGGAGCACAGTATGCCTCTGGCGCAGTCTGACCTACTTGCCATCCATGCATTGCTTTTTCTCTTCATTCTCCAGAAAACATAGGTAAAAAAGAATCAATTTGGGAAACCTATTGTTCCAACATGTGGACAAACTGAAAAATGACAATACCGCAACACTTGGCACAATGCATCCTGATCACGAAACAAAAGTAAGAAAATTCATAAATAGTCTCAAAATGCTGCTACCAATCTTACTGTTGGAGCTCAGCACATCTAATTGAATGGCAGAAAAGGCATGAGGGGTTGAATGGTATTTAAAATGATAAAGGCTCCCATAGTGTAGCTACAGTGAAACTAATTCCTCTGGTGGGAAAATACAGAACAAGAGGGCATAATCTTAAAATTAGAGCTAGGAAATTTGGAATAGAAATCAGGAAGCACTTTTTCATACAAAGGACATGGAAAACTCGAACTCTTTCCTCCAAATCGCGAAGTCAATTGAAATTGTCAAAACTGAGATTGATAGATTTTTGTTAGGTAAGGGTATCAAGGGATATGGAACAAAGGTGGGGCGTGGAATTGTGGCACAGATCAACAATGATCTAATTGAATGGTGGAACAGGCTTGAGGGGCTGAATGGCCTAGTCCTCTTCCGATGTATAGTCCAGTACAAGTTCTTTGCTTTTGTGTGTGCTTTAGGTACATACCATGGAGTTATAGGGCCACATATAATGGCTGATTTTAACTCGGCCTACCCAGTGGGAACAGGGGGGTAGCAGCCCTAAAATCGTAAAGTTATACTAACCCATTCCCTCTCCGATCCCACTGGCCACCATTTTGCCTGGGGCCTTCACAAGGGTTGAAGCAAATGTATCTAAATTTTGGGGTCTTATGTTGTCATTCAGACCCCAAAACTATTTTTACATGTGAAAGTAGATGGAGCACATGGCACTGGACCCGCTTAATATTACAGGGCAGCACAGGCATGAAACGGGAATTGAGACCATATTTAAAGAGATGCTCACCTGCAAGTAGAGTTGCCAACTCTGGCTGGAGGAATTCCTGGAGGTTTGATCACCTGACACCTGAGCACATGACTTCGACAAATGTTACTGCATTTACCTTATAAAGGTTGGGTCTCCTTTGGTTGACCATTTTTGCTTGTGTTTTATGCCAGCAGCTGTTGTGTGACAAGTTCGAAGAAGCAGGAGGCCACTCGCAAGCAGGTGAAGAGCGGAAATCGAGATTGGGAAGTAAATAATCAGCAGGTGGAGGATCAATTTACAGAGGGGACACCAGAGGTGGAAGAAATATTGATTTCACCAGTAGCTAATGGTAACTCGCTGAAATTGCACTGATCACACTCAGATTCCCCTCGTGACCAACTGCAATACAATAATTCACTGATAGTCTATATGTAACTGGTAGCAATAGATGCAATGCTCCGATATCCCACCTGTAACTAGTAGTAATCCTATAATCTATTGATATTCCCCCTGAAACCATAGCTAGAATCCCCCTGCACTGCACACGGTGCAGTCAGGCTTCCCAGTCAATGCCACTTTGACTGGCCTGATCTGCCGTCCTATCTCCTTGGACTCTGGTTCCGTGTGAAGGTAACAACTCTGAACTGGGAACCTCAGTCAGAGCTGATCTGTTGTTGGACTTCACACATTAAAACTGGGCAACACAGACGGATCTTAACCAAACCAAGAGATTGTACAAAGTGCAGCGGGCTCAGTGTTTGAGGCACTGCTCACAAGGCACATCATCCTAAACTCAGTACAGCACCAACATTTCTAAACCACTCCCTGGGCCTGGACTCAATAAAGGAGAGTTTTCATAGAATTATAGAAATTACAGCACAGGAGACCAGTCACCCCTAGTGCTGGTGCTCTCTCCTGTAACTCCATATCCTCCCAAAATATATTTTTATATTCCTACTTTTCAAATAGTTATCCCATTCCCTTTGAAATGAAGTTTTTGTCTCTACCTTAATATGATGATGTATCCCAGCCCTCAGTTAAAGAACTTAACATGTCCATTCCCACAACTCCGACCTCTAGGCCATTTATGAAAATAGTAAAAAAACAACAGCCCAGGACTGATCCCTGCAGATCCACAGAAATTAACCACCGACCACAAATTTCTGCCTACAAGAATGTAGTCAATTCCCAATCCATTATAACAATTTCCCACCGATACCAGAAGATTCTATCTTGTACAGTAACCCATTTTAAGGTGCTGTATTAAAGACTTTTGGAAGTTCAAGTAGAAAACTTCCTCAAACAATCTAGTAGATTAATTGACATGACCTGCTTTTTTTAGAAACTGTGTTGATACCTTCCCCACCAGGTGATTAGAGAAAATCCGACAATCCTTTCAAGCATCTTACCTATGATTGACGTCCGGCTTATGGGTCTGAATCTAACTTGTCACCCTTTTTGAAAATCAGCAACATGTGAGTATTTTTCCAATCCAAGGGAACGAATCCAGACACCAACGAGCTGTTAAAGAGGGCAAGGAGCTTGCAAACCGCATGTTCCAATTTCTGAGTCATCCTTGGCTGGATCTCATCTGGACCCACAGCCTGATATATGTTACTGTACTTTATTCTGTCTAATATCTTCCTCTTGTGCATGAAACACAAAAGGATAGCATGCAGGTACAGCAAGTGATCAGGAAGACCAATGGTATCTTGGCCTTTATTGCAAAGGGGATGGAGTATAAAAGCTGGGAAGTCTTGCTACAGCTATATAAGGTACTGGTGAGGCCACACCTGGAATACTGCGTGCAGTTTTGGTTTCCATATTTACGAAAGAATATACTTGCTTTGGAGGTAGTTCAGAGAAGGTTTACCAGGTTGATTCCGGGGATGAGGGGGTTGACTTATGAGGAAAGGTTGAGTGGGTTGGGCCTCTACTCATTGGAATTCAGAAGAATGAGAGGTGATCTTATCAAAACATTTAAGGTTATGAGGGAGCTTGACAAGGTGAATGCAGAGAGGGTGTTTCCACTGATGGGGGAGACTCGAACTAGAGGGCACGATCTTAGAATAAGGGGCCGCCCATTTAAAATAGAGATGAGGAGAAATTTCTTCTGAGGGTTGTGGAATTCGCTGCCTCAGAGAGCTGTGGAAGCTGGGACATTGAATAAGTTTAAGACAGAAATAGACAGTTTCTTAATCGGTAAGGTGATAAGGATGCTATGGGGAACAGGCAAGGAAGTGGAGCTGAGTCCATGATCAGATCAGCCATGATCTTATTGAATGGTGGAGCAGGCTCGAGGGGCAGTATGGCCTACTCCTGTTCCTATTATGTTCTTATATTGTAATAGTCTCAATTATCCTGTTTACAGTGCAACCTGGTAGTTGGGTATAGTTTACAAGAGTGTAGACTGATGGAAAGTAATTATTAAACACCGTTGCCATATTCTGATATTACACTTGAATCTGTCCTAACGTGCGTCTCAGTGATCTCAACTCCCAAGATGTCTTTAATGGTGCTCTGACTCAACGCAACTAAAAAAATCTTTGCCATTACTTCAGCAATTATCAATGATCATCTTTTCCATTAATCTCCTAGCTGCTCTAATAGTTGTTTTCATTAGCCTTAATTGTGTGCGATATTTATCTTTATTTTCTTGAGTTGCTTTTCTTCAATCTGAAGTAATATTTTTGTTTCAGGTTAATTTGTGCTTGCAGATTTTTGGTTAGCCATTTTGGTTTAGTTTTACCACGTGTCCTTTTAATAATCATTAGTGGTTGGAGGAAGAGCAGCAGTCAGATCAGGAACCTCATGGAGCTGCAATTGGACTTCCGAGGAGACCTCATGACGAGGCTACTCGCAGGCATCCTTACCCAACCCACAGGATCAATAGGTCCAGAGTGAATTACCTCCACTTTTCTGAGGAGCAATGCATGAGGCAGACCTGTGCAGTCTTACAAGATCTGCAACCTATTCTCCCAGCTTGACACGCATTGCCTGTGGTAATGTGACAACGCCCCTTAATTTTATTTGCGCTTTGGGCTACAGCAGGTGACAGTCACAAGTCGGCCTTCTGTTCATGTCTGCATCAAGCAGGGCCAACGACGACATCACATTCCGCAGGAATTCCAGCAGGAAAGGACAGTAGACTTCACTGCATCTCCAGATTCCCCACAAGTGTAGGCCATCATTGACTGGGAAGTGCCCCCATGGCTGCATGCGTGCAATCAGCCACAAGCTTCATGAGTAGGAAAATCAACACTTAAAACAGATGCAAAATACTTTGGATGCTGGAAATCTGGTTAAAAACAGAAAATGCTGGAAGCACTCAGCAGGTCAGGCAGCATCTGTGAAGAAACAGTTCACATTTCAGATCGATTACCTTTAATCATAATGGGAAAAAGTTAGATTTAACAGTTATTAAGAAAGTACAGAGCTAGTCAAAAACAGGGGCTGGGGAGGGTAGGGAATAATAAAGAGCAAGGTCTGTTATAGGGTGTCGGGCAGGCATGATTAAATGGCAAAAAGATGGTGCAAGGGAAAGGGGCTGGTAATGTGCCAAGTAAAAAAAAAAAGATGGCTCTAGAGGAGGTGCAAATGGTTACAGCATCTACTGTCCAAGAAAATGGGAGCAATAGTTATGATCTAGTTATTGAACTCAATGTTGAGTTCGGAAGGCTCAAAAGATGAGGTGCTGTTCCTCGATCTTGCATTGAATTTCATCGGAATAGTGTAGGAGGCCGAAGACAGAAAGTGGGATGGAAAATTAAAGTGGCAGGTGACCGGAAGCTCATGCTTGCAGACTGAATGGAGGTGTTCAGCAAAGTGATCAATGTAGAGGAAACTGCATTGTGAGCAGAGTACACCAAGTTTGAAGTACAAGTAAATCACTTTCATCTGGAAGGAGTGTTTGGGGCCCTGGAATGTGGGATGTGGAAGGGCAGCTGTTGCAACTCCTGCTCTTAGATGGGAAGGTGCTGTGGGAAGGAGGGGGAGCATTGTGGATGAATGAAGAGTGCACTAGAGTGCCGTGGAGTAATGGTCACTTTGGAATGCTGAAAGGAAGGGGTGGGGGGGGGGATATGTTTGGTAGTAGCATCACGCTGGAAGTGGCAGAAATGGTGAAGGACAATCCATTAAATATGGAGGGCGGAAGCTGAGGACAAGGAGGACCCTATTGTGGTTCTGGGAGGGGTGAGGTCAGAAGTGCAGAAAATGGAATGGACACAGTCAAGGGCCATGTCAATCACAGTAGAGGGAAATCTTCAGTTGAGGAAAGACATCGGAAGCACGAGTGTGGAAGGTGGACATTGTCAGAACAAATGTGGAGATGGGGAAAATGCCTTACAGGAAGTGGGGTGGAAGTGTTATCAATGCAGCTGTGGGAGTCAGTGGATTTATAGTAGATATTGGTGGATATCCTATCCCTAGAATTGGAGATAGAGAAGTCGAGCAATGGAAGGGAAAGATTTGCTGATGGACCATGTGAAGGTGAAGGAGGAATAGAATTTAAATGGAAAGTTGATGAAATTTTCCAGTTCAGGGCGAGATCAGGAACTGGCACTGGCACAGTCATCAATGTACCGTAAAAAGGGGTCAGGGAGGGGGACCCAAGGGTGACTGGAACAAAAAATGTTCCATGTATCCCACGAAAAGGCAGGCATAGCTAGGACCCATACAGGTTCACATAGCGACACCTTTTATTTCCAGGGAGTTGAATTAAAGGAGAAGTTGCTCTACTTAAAACAGGTGATCTAGTCATTTATTTCATTGCTGTCTGTGGGAGCTTGCAGTCTGCAAATTGGCTGCCACCTTTCCAAGATTCCAACAGTCACTACATTTCAAAAGGTACTTCATTGGCTGTAAAGTGCTTTGGGATGTTTGCAGGTCATGAAAGGTTCGTTCTTTCTTTGGGCATTTTGTCCAATTTCTGGAGGGAAGGTGCTGGTACCTAGATCTGAACATTCGTGTCAGTGGGGGGCTGGGAGAAAGAGGGAGTCTGCCAATTAAATCTATTATTGATAATGCAGTCATTTTTGCACAAAAATACATTGTTTACTAACTTGAATTAAGCAACTTTGAATTAAAGTACAGGAAGCAGAGAGTTCAAGAAGGGGCACCACTGTGCTGTGACAGGATTTAGCAGCACCACCAACTTGCATTTAATTAGAGAAATTAGGATGCGTGACTGAAATTTTGTTTGAAGAGATGCTCTTTATCTTATGTTACAAGGTCTATAATAGAAGGTCCATATTACCATCATCACAGGCAGTCCCTCGGAATCAAGACTTGCTTTCACTTTTAAAATGAGTCCTTAGGTGGCTGAACAGTCCAATACGAGAACCACAGTCCCTGTCACAGGTGAGACAGATAGTTGTTGAGAGTAAGGGAGGGTGGGGCAGGTTTGCCACATGCTCTTTCTGCTGTCTACGCTTGATTTCTGCATGCTCTCAGCAATGAGACTCGAAGCGCTCAGCACCCTCCCGGATGCACTTCCTCCACTTAGGGCGGTCTTTGACCAGGGACTCCCAGGTGTCAGTGGGGATGTTGCACTTTATCAGGGAGGTTTTGAGGGTGTCCTTATAACATTTCCTCTGCCCACCTTTGGCTCATTTGCCGTGAAGGAGTTCCGAGTAGAGCGCTTGCTTTGGGAGTCTCGTGTCTGGCATGTGAACAATGTGGCCTGCCCAACGGAGCTGATCAAGTGTGGTCAGTGCTTCAATGCTGGGGATGTTGGCCTGGTCAAGGACTCTAATGTTGGTGTGTCTGTCCTCCCAGGGGATCTGTAGGATCTTGCGGAGACATCGTTGGTGGTATTTCTCCAGCGACTTCAGGTGTCCACTGTACATGGTCCATGTCTCTGAGCCATACAGGAGGGACATGGAGCACATTATATATTCAATAAGAACAAACAATGACAAAATGTTTTTTGATTCTGTAGCAGTTTTATTGAAACAATTATGTATGTTAAATACAACATGATTGATATCATTTTGTTTAAAGAAAATTCAGTAAGGTCAGCTTCTGACAATATAACCAGAAGCCGAGCACCAGTAATTTGTTTCTTGGGATTACATATTTCAAATTCATTATGATTCAAAGTGAAAGGCTAATTTTTACTCGTAAAAACCCAAACACTCCTGGTAATTCAGGCATCACATGATAATGATCAACTTGTGCAGTATTTTCTTTGAAATTGATTATTACAGCATATTCCTTATAAGTAGGAAAGGGGACAAAATATGTTTCTTCAGATTTACCAATAGCCTTTCATAAATTTTGTTCTATAATAAAATTAGTACATTTTATTGCACAATTAAAATGATCTGATTTATTTCTTCTGTACTCTTCCTTTCTATTGTTATAATGTTACCTATTAAACAAACTTAGTTACGTGAGCGATAAAATTAAGTTTCACCAAGTTTTAATTATACTGAAACATTTTAAAGCAAAGACAAAATATCCTGAGTACATAACAAAAAAACAGCTATGATCTATGAATAAGCCCTTTATATAGACTAAGATTAATGTAAATGTTTACACGTAATGCCTATTTACTAAGGTATTTGCAAAGCAAGTGATATAATTAATGAAATTAATAAAGCTACACAAAACTCTGATCAATTAAGATTACATTTGCTCTGACTTCAAACTCAGTATTATACACACACTGAGGCATGTGCCAACTAGGTATTAAAAAGTGAACCCATTACAAAAACTAATGTATTTTATTCCTCTCTGCTAAGCAATACACAAAATGTTTTTTTGTTCTATACCCAAGTTATCAACCCCCACAAAACAACATGCTGCCATTCAAAGTGAACTGTTACAATCTTTACATATAAATGATTATTCCCAAGTATTGTGTACACGAAATAAAATAGTAAATATAATAGATCTCTTTTTCTTTTACAAAGCAGTTTTAATTATTCCTGTATTTAATGGAATATAAGGAAGTTTTCCAACTGTACAAGGTGCAACTTGTACTGCTGTATATTTTTATATCTGGATCTTGTAATGAAGTAGTTGCTGTTGGTTAACATGGTGCTACTGCAACTCACTAATCCTAACAGAACATATCCTTTCGGTTGGCCTAAAAAAATGGGTGTTCACTTTTTAAAAAATAGTCCAATATAAATTGACTTACACATAAATGTCAGGTGAAACAATAATTTACCATGTTTTCGGATCTGTAATTTTTTAATATAAAAGTGAACCAGTAATATTGTGGTTTGTTGGATAAATTGGTAAAGTAAAGGTTTAGGTATATGTTTTCCAATATGCTGAATACCTGATTTCAGTAAACTCCGTTAGTACAAACTACCAAGGGTAGATACTGGTCATGTGAGGAGGGAATGAAAATAAGATAGGATGGCCAAGTAATCGTGGGCCACTTCTGTCCATGTCTTATCGGTTAGCACGGGAATGGTGATGTCAGTCTAGGAGAAAAGTGCCACCCCTGCCCTCTTTGCTACAGGTATGTGGCATGCAATGGGAAACAATTAAAAAGCATTAAAAAAAAATTCCCGTGTGGAAATGTTGCTTTTGTTTGAGAACAGGAATGCTGATCATAGTGAATAGTAACCTGCATCAAAGATAAATACTAAAAGCTGAGGTTGAAGATATTGGCTCAAAATTTACCTTAAAAGAAATGATCACTCCTTAATGATGTCTACATTTAGTCATATCAAAGGATAATCAGTTATCAGATTATAAATATGCAACTTTTACTTCAACGTCTTGCTTACAGAAAGGAAAGCTACGACCTTTAGTCTGATTTTGGCTTATTTTCCATCAAGTACTGCATTTAAACATTCGATCATATAAAATATACAATTCAGATTTTTTTTTTTAAACTGAACAACTCTGGATATTAACTCTTTCCATCCTAGAATGTGTCTCAAGATAAATGTTCAATGTAGATTTTACTGTCTTCGTGCAGCAATCAAAAGGTTTTCCAACATCATACCAACAGCATTCACAATACCACAGTTTAGGCCAAACAAAGTTTTAAAACAATTTGCTGTCACATCAACACATTGCATAACGGAGTGTAGGATGCAGCATGTGTCCATGATTCCCCACATCATGGGTTACTAATCTTGGTAAATTCAGATGCTGAGTATTCTTGGCTCGACTGCAATACACTCATTATTGGACTGATACAAAGTGGCACTGGCAGTAGAGGCTGCTTGCTGTCCCCTTGGGCTGTGTACTCTCGCACACAAAAATAGAGAGATAAAAATTAATTTAGATATTAGTCTTATTGGAAGAAACATTTAAACTTTAGTGGATCTCATTTACGCCTCTACCTTAAGACAAAAGTAATTGTTTACATTTTTACCTTCCATTTTATATTAAAATGCTGTGCAAGTTTTTTTTTTATTCTCCCTTGCCACATATTCCTGGAACACTAGCTACATTCTCCTGTATGAAGATTCTAAGCAAAAACTAAGTATTTATAGCTTGTATTTCAGGGGCTTCCCAAGGCAAAAACAAGGAATGGTCACAGTTCAAATGATAATTTTATATCATATACAAACTCTTAATACAAGCATAAAAAAGTTAATTATTATATCTTGTACTATTTGATTCTCCTTAAAGCACTGTACATTTTGACACTTCAAAAAAATACCGGCAACCTGTCTCAAAGAAAAGCTTTTTAGCAGCAACACATTTTACCTTTGTACAATAACATTTCTTCATTCTTACATTTTGACACATATTTAGAATCAATAATTCTCCCAGTTTTAAATATTAACAAAATTCTTAAGCTTACAATCTTCTAAGGCATCAGTGCATTAAGAATTAAAATGTAAAAAGAAAATCCCCACTTTAACTCAACACCTATTCTCTATGTGGCACCAGTGCTCGCTATTTACTTAATACACAAAATATTTTAGTAGATCTGAATTTAAGCTATAAGGGGCTGTGCTGATAATATCACTATCATAGTATAAATTTAACATCATTTTGCCAGATATCTAACTTCCCACTCCCTGTGCTAAACCGATCTGGCAGGATCCTCATCTTCATTGTTCCATCAGCTCCACACGAGAACATATGATTTGCTGGACCAGTCTCTATTTGCATGACTCCCGTCCCTATGTTTCTGAAGAGTGACTGTCGAGCATGCTCATTCGAGAATGTGTGAATCAGGTTGTGAGTAGACAAACTCCAAACCTAAATGTAACAGAAAATCAGTATAAACTTTGAGTCAGTATAGTTTAAAGAGTTTATTCTAAGGTAAGTTCAAAAACTTTTCTAATCCTCCCCATCTATCCCAAGATTTTTTTTTCTAGTCTTTTCCTTTACTCTCCTGGAGTCGTGCATCAGTTGTAGTTGAATATCCTGCTCTAAGACTGCTATCCCAAGGTCGCTGTAAATAATCCTCTTAGCTGGCAAGGAGGTATAGGGAAGGAGGCCAGAGATTATTTTCACTTTAATTTTTCATTTAAATTGTGGTAAAGTGCTTGCCTATGCTTAATACCCCCTCAAAGCAATGAGGCTGAAACCAAAACTCAAGATTGTGGGGATTGTAGATGCCAACCCACAGCCCAACATTCGATGATCCCATTTGTTGGAGCTTCATGAAAAGTACATATCCTTTCCAAAATCATCATGCTGTAATTGCAACTTTGCCCAGCCACATCTTTTTAAAATCGATTGTCCTTTACCAAAATGACTGTTCGAGAAGGCAGATCGCCTAAATGCTGTACCTGGTATTAATGCAATTTATGAAGCCAGTAGATACTGAAAGAAGGAAAATCTTGTCACATGGAAGAAGCCCATGAAATAAGTTAATAATTGCCTGTATGTTGCAGTGAATGTTGGGTCTGTGTAGCTTTTATACAAAGGAAATTGAACATTTTTTGGAGGATAAAACATAGGGCTCAATTTTCCCCAAAGCATTTTTTTGGGCATACTTAGAGTTACGCCTGATTTTTTGGGGCCCATGTACGCAAAAAAAAATGTTCTAAGTTTCCCTGTTGGATTTCTTCATTTTGGCATGGCTTAACTAGACCTTTAGTTTTGAGGGTGGAGCCTTGATCTGCGCCAAAAAGATCGGGCTGCCATGGTAGCCAGGGACATGACGTGAGCTGAGGCTGCAAAGTGAAGCATACAGGCAGCTCCCAACGCATTAAAAGAATTGAAAAACCACATAGCAGCAACTTATCTCCAACCCCGCCCGAAGGGCTGTCCGGTCCCATTCTCGGTCCCCAGTCTCCCAGTCCGGTCCCATTCTCGGTCCTCGGGACACCCAACTCAGTGTCAGAGTCTCTCTTTCTCTCTCCCTCTTGGACTGAGAAATGGGACCAGACAGCCATTGGGCAGGGTTGGAGGTAAGTTGCTGCCATGTGTTTTTCAATTCTTTCATTGTGTCCGGGCATCTACTGCGTCGCTTTCCTTACCTGCGCCAATTTCCTTAACTCTAGGGAAGGTTTTTCTGGAGAGGCCACATACGCTGGCCTAATCAGAACTGGAGTAACTCTCAGCTGGTCAAACTTCCCTAAATGGCCAGAAGTGGTGCAGGTGGCTGGTTACGCCCCCTTTGGCTGAAAATAAAACTGACTTAAAACAATTGTAACTAACAGAGTTACGCTGGTGCAAATTGATTGGGGAAACTGTGGTTCAACTTAGGCCAAAAAGAGCAGCCTGCTCCTAAAAAACAGTGTAAATCACTGGGGAAAATTGAGCCCATGAAATCCAGAGCAGAGGTCAAGTTTAGTGATCACTGAATTTATGAACCAATAATGGTTGACTAAAGCATTGATCCACAACATGGAGCAAGCTCAATGAATTGAAATAACTCTTCACATCCTGAAGAGTCCTCTATAAAATACAGCATTTAGTTTGTTGCTGCCCCAAACAAGGCTACAGTGCTGACATATTTTCAGTTATTCTCCAGTAAATACATAAATACTTTGTGTGCTTATTTTTGCAGGGAAAGAATATTTCTAGTTATACACATTGAATACTGGTTTAACATACTTGGGTTTATTTAGGACTATAAAGTATGTCAACTTTATTTTAAATTAACAAATTATATTTTATACATCACTTATACCTTCATGTTACC
The DNA here is from genome assembly GCF_044704955.1 of Pristiophorus japonicus. Classification (NCBI taxonomy): domain Eukaryota; kingdom Metazoa; phylum Chordata; class Chondrichthyes; family Pristiophoridae; genus Pristiophorus; species Pristiophorus japonicus. Next base: position 139,755,436 of record NC_091977.1, read on the forward strand.
CTCAGCAGACCCAGTAATGAAGTATTCCTCTGTTGGATCTACAGCAATTGCTTTGACAGGTGAATCATGAGCTTGAAAAGTCTGACGCAATTGTCGCTGACGTAGATCAAATACACAGATGAAACCTTTTCTTCCACCAGATATCAAAAGTTGGTGCTTTGATGCATATGCCAACACAGTGGCTCCATTATCATGACATGTGAAAGCTGGAATGCAAAAACCATACATTGAACATAGCACTTCTAGTTGCCTTGTTTTGTGCACAGTCTGATAATCCAATAAAAAATTTTTCCAACAAACTTTCCAGAGAATATCAACTAGTTACACTATAATCCACATTGTTTTAGTATCCTGCAGTAAAAAAACTGCTTGAAACAAACGGCATCAAAACTTTAGACTTCATTAGAAGCTAATAATTAAATTTATTATTTTTAATGTTTTGTTTTACAGATCGACTAGTTTATTGGAAACCAAAGACAAATCATTCTTACAATGCAAAGAGGCAGTCAGCTTTCTATTAAAAAAAATTGCAAAATGCACTTTCCAATCAGCATTTGAATACCACTGAGCAGAGCACATGCATGTACACATAAACAGACCACTGCTACACCTGGCCTTTGAACTACATACAGTTGGCAGTATGACTCAATACTGATGACTACATTTGGATGTGTACTTTAACATGGCCTCCAAGCGATTGGCACTGCTAAAGTAGTATGGCCGCAATTTTACTAATGTCGGCGAGTCCGTGGCGGGTCCCGACCCCACTGCGTCTCCATCCTGGCCTCTGAAATTACTTTCCATTGATGGGGCTTGTTAAGCCCGCACAGTGCGTTTGCTGGCCAATTAGAGGAAGCTGGTCTGGTGACATCATTTGATGACATGTCATCAGCCAGTTTCCTTAAAGGGACCATGGCCAACTTTATTTTGACATTTGTGCTGTCAGTGTTCTACAGAATTGAGGCGCTGGAAACACTGACAAGCACTACAGAGGTGCAGGGCTGCGCTCGGGCTTTCCCACGACTCTCTCTATATGCTTATAACCCCAAAATAAATGTGACACATAAACTAAGGTCCATGCTGGGAGGACCTGATATAAAAACAAAAACAAGCCTTCTGGCTGCTGGACTTAGCAAATTCAGCTGGCAACTGCAAAAGGCATGAATGTTGTGAGCCAGCAGTACGAGCACAAGTTTTGTGCAATATAAAAGCAACAGAAGACTCTCCTTGTCTAACAAAGTAAAGGAATCACATTCCAAATCAAAATCAGACAAATTATACTTTCCCACATTGCACCACAAAGCTTCCTTGATCATCTCAATTTAAAGTATAAAACTTCATAGGGAATTCAGCAGAAACTTCTTTACCCAAAGAGTGGTGAGAATGTGAAACGTGCTACCACAAGTAGTTGTTGAGGCAAATAGCATAGATGCATTTAATAGTATAAATACAATTTGGAATTACAGAATAAAAATCCAAGTGAGAGCCTCGAGGGAAAAGTAAATTTACAGTTCAAAAGAGTTCCAACTGCTACATGGCTAGTCATTTTTGATCCTTTTTTTCAGCACTAGAAGACAGCATGTTAAAGCTGCACAAACTGGAAACATTTTTTTGGCAGAGGAGGTGGTTTTGCTGTTGTACGTTACTCTTCAAGAACTAACTGCTTTGACTTGATCAGCTTGCTTATCCACATACTTGTTTTCTGCATTCATCCATGACTGGCAAAATCGAGTAGATTCATAAATTGTATTTATTATATACCTTGTACTGTAATCATAAATCTATTACTTTATGTATATTTCACCAAAAAAAAGAGACAGTTCTATAAAACAGAAATGCCTCACAGAGTTTAAATGATGATTTAAATCTGGTGCAGAATAGAACGGACACTGCCCCATTTAACAACTTGCATTTATATAGCACATTTAACGCAGTAAAACGTCCCTAGGCACTTCACAGAAGCTTTATCAAACAAAATTTGACACCGAGTCACAGAAAGCAATATTAGGGCAGATGACCAAAAGCTTGGTCAAAGAGGTAGGTTTTAAGGTGTGTCTTAAAAGGAGGAAAGAGGTAGAGAGGCGGAGAGGTTTAGGATGGGGATTCCAGATCTTAGGGCATCAGATGAACAGTATAATGTGATTTCTGATTTTTAAAAAATTCTAAATCATGTTTTTTTGAAACTTTCAACTGTACAAGTGACCATATTCATTTGTTAAAAGGTCAAAAACTACAACGTTCCAAGTTAATTATTTTGAGAAGTATTTTTCAATAACTTATGACTATAAAGTTTCATTATTATAAATGTAATTGTGAATTTAACATCACATATTTTCTACTAAGCTTACCATGAACTAGACTATTGGTTTGTGGCACAAGTGTATCCCAGAGACAGATATTCCTAGAGGGGAGAAAAAATAATTGAGATAAATATACTTATATGCTTCTTCATTTCCGACTGTTCTTCAAAAAAGTAGAACTTGAGAGACTGACATCTGTAGACAGCTCCCCATTCTCAGACACTGGCTCAGCTATGAACTTTAATGCTTTTACCATATTTGAAGTACTATAGTCATAGCTATTAAGTTCTAATTTTTAAACACGTCAACAATACAAAGGAAGAAATAGGGAAATCCTGACCAGAAATGGAAGAAAATTACACAGTGTGGGAAAACACAATTTTAGACAGAATGAAGGACAACATAACCCATAAGCATCTGTGTATATAGAAAATCAATGACTTTTGGAACAGGTTGATATGTCCAGCTGATGTAATGGCTAGAAGTGGTACCAGTACAACTTTTCCAAGTCTTTGTAATTCCAGGATCAAATTTGAGCCACAGGCGTTGTTATAGTGATCAATAGTTATAGTCATGGGTAAAACATGTCAAAAATTAAAACTGAACTGGAGACCACACAAGAAAGACTTTACCATTCAATGACCAAGAAATTAGAGACAGATGTGTAGGTCCGGATGAGACTTCTATCTTTACACTCTGGATCTGGTTTCTTTTGAAGCCAACATTGATGATTCAATTTTACAGTCTGGAAAATTCCTGCAAATATTATCTGCTAAGTCTAAGGACCAATTTTTAAAAATGTATTCATTCTTGGGATGTGGGAATCACTAGCAAAGCAAACATTTACTGCCATCCCCAATTGCCCTCAAGAAGGTGGTGGTGAGCCGCCTTCTTGAACCGCTGCAGTCTGTGTAGTAAAGGTACTCTCACAATGCTATTAGGGAGTTCCAGCCTTCGGTCGCCTGAGGAAAAGAGTGTTTGAAGACCAAGCCCTCAAAACTGCCACCAAGCTCATGGTCCACATGGCTGTAGTAATACCTGCCCTCCTGTATGGCTCAGAGACATGGACAATGTACAATAGACATCTCAAGTTGCTGGAGAAATATCACCAACGATGTCTCCGCAAGATCCTACAAATCTCCTGGGAGGACAGGTGCACCAACATCAGCGTCCTCATTCAGGCTAACATCCCCAGCATTGAAGCACTGACCACACTCAATCAGCTCTGCTGGGCAGGCCACATAGTTCGCATGCCAGACACGAGACTCCCAAAGCAAGTGCTCTACTTGGAGCTTCTTCATGATAAACGAGCCGAAGGTGGGCAGCAGAAACGCTACAAGGACACCCTCAAAGCCTCCCTGATAAAGTGCAACATCCCCACTGACACCTGGGAGTCCCTGGCCCAAGTCCGCCCCAAGTGGAGGAAGTACATCCGAGAGGGCGCTGAGCACCGAGTCTCAATGCCGAGAGCATGCAGAAATCAAGCGCAGACAGCGGAAAGAGCATGTGGCAAACCAATCCCACCCACCCCTTCCCTTAACAAACTATCTGTCCCATCTGTGACTCTCGTATTAGACTGTTCAGCCACCAAAGAACTCACTTCAGGAGTGAAAGCAAGTCTTCCTTGATTCCAAGGGACTGCCCATGATGATGATGAGGGAATTCCAGGATTTTGACCCACTGACTTTGAAGGAACAGAGATATATTTCCAAGTCAGGATGAAGTGCGACTTAAGAAGGGAAATCATAGAATCATTACTGCACAGGAGGCCCGTCGAGCCCGTGCCGGCGCTCTGCAAGAGCACTTCAGCTATTCCCACACTCCCACCCTTTCCCTGTAACCTTGCAAATAATTTTCCTTCAGATAGTTATCTAATTACAGTTTGAAAGCCACAATTGAATCTGCTTCTTCCATCCTTTCAGGCAGTGCATTTCAGATCCTAACCACTAGCTGCGTAAATTTTTTTTTCCTCAAGTCGCCTTTGGTTCTTCTGCCAATAACCTTAAATCTGTCTCCTCTGGTTCTCGACCCTTGGGTACAGTTTCTCTATCTACTCTGTCTAAACCCCTCATAATTTTGAACACCTCTATCAAATCTCATCTCAACTTTCTAGGAGAACAACCCCATTTTTATTCTATCCATGTAAATGAAGTCACTCATCAATGGAACCATTCTTGTAAATCTTTTCTGCACCCTCTCCAAGGTCTTCACATCTTCCCTGCAGTGCCCAAAATTGGACACAATACTCCAGTTGAGGCCGAACCAGTGTTTTATAAAGGTTCCTCGAGCCCAAAATTGGCCAGGAGTTGCTCCGTTTTTTTTTTGAGCAACTTGATTTTTCTGGAAATATAGAAATATAGGGCCCAAGCTTCCACAGGATAAAAAATGGGCGCCCCTCCGAGCTGGGCGCCCGTTTTTCACGCCTAAAACGGCGCCAGAAAAAAAACGCGCTATTCTCGAGTGCTTTGCAGCTCCTTGTCTGTTTGGCGCAGCGCCCAGGGGGACAGAGCCTATACTCGCGCCGATTTTGTAAGTGGGAGGGGGCGGGTACTATTTAAAGTAGTTTTTTTTCCTGCCGGCAACGCTGCGCGTGCGCGTTGGAGCGTTCGCGCACGCGCAGTGTGAAGGAAACATTGGCACTCGGCCATTTTTGTACTTCTTTGTAGCTGCTTAATTTTTGAACATTTTTTAATAAAAGCACATTGCCATCAGCACATCAGCACTGAGGCTACCCTTCTCACTGTCTCCTTCCCCTCCCTCCCCTCCACGGCAACAAACCGCTGTCTCCTTCCCCTCCCTCCCCTCCACGGCAACAAACCGCTGTCTCCTTCCCCTCCCTCCCCTCCACGGCAACAAACCGCTGTCTCCTTCCCCTCCACGGCAACAAACCGCTGTCTCCTCCCCCCCTCCACAGCAACAAACGGCGGTTTCCTCCCCCTCCCTCCCCTCCACGACGGCAACAAACCGCTGTCTCCTCCCCCTCCCTCCCCTCCGCGGCAACAAACAGCGGTTTCCCCCCCCTCCCTCCCCTCCACGGCAACAAACCGCTGTCTCCTTCCCCTCCCTCCCCTCCGCGGTGGCAACAAACCGCTGTTTCCTCCCCCTCCCTCCCCTCCGCGGCAACAAACGGCGGTTTCCTTCCCCAGCCCCCGCGGGAACGAACGATGGCTGAAGCACTTTCACACAGGTAGGAAGATGGTTTATTTAATCTTTTCTTTGCTTATGTTTATTCAGGTTGGATTTATTTGTATAATATTTGTAGAAGTATTAATAAGGATTGTTTGTAGAATGTAATGACTTCCCTTCCCCCCCACCTCGTTCTGGACGCCTAATTTGTAACCTGCGCCTGATTTTTTAATGTGTAGAACAGGTTTTTTCAGTTCTACAAAAATCTTCACTTGCTCCATTCTACTTTAGTTTGGAGTACGTTTTCACTGTGGAAACTTTGAAATCAGGCATCAGTGGCCGGACACGCCCCCTTTTGAAGAAAAAATTCTGTTCCAAAGTAGAACTGTTCTACCTCACGAGAACTGCAGAAAAAGAAATGTGGAGAATTGCGATTTCTAAGATAGTCCGTTCCCCACCAGTTGCTCCTAAAAATCAGGCGCAAATCATGTGGAAACTTGGGCCCATAGAAATTAGGTGCAGGAGTAGGCCATTCGGCCCTTTGAGCCTGCACTGCCATTCAATAAGATCATGGCTGATCATTCAACCTCAGTACCCCCTTCTTGCTTTCTCTCCATACCCCTTGATCCCTTTGGCCGTAAGACCCATATTTAACTCCCTTTTGAATATATCTAACGAACTGGCCTCAACAACTTTCTGCGGTAGAGAATTCCACAGGTTCACCACTCTCAGTGAAGAAGTTTCTCCTCATCTCGGTCCTAAATGGCTTACCCCTTATTCTTAGACTGTGACTCCTGGTTCTGGAACTCCCCAGCAATGGGAACATTCTTCCTGTCTCTAACTTGTCCAATCCCGTCAGAATTTTATATGTTTCTATGAGATTCCCTCTCATTCTTCTAAACTCCAGTGGATATAAGCCCAGTTGATTCAGTCTCTCCTCATATGTCAGTCCTGCCATCCCGGGAATCAGTCTGGTGACCCTTCACTGTACGCCCTCAATAGCAAGAATGTCCTTCCTCAGATTAGGAGACCAAAACTGAGCACAATATTCTAGGTGTGGCCTCACCAAGGCTCTGTACAACTGCAGTAAGACCTTCCTGCTCCTATACTCAAATCCTCTAGCTATGAAGGTCAACAAGAAATTTGCCTTCTTCACCGCCTGCTGTACCTGCATGCCAACCTTCAATGACTGATGTACCATGACACCGAGGTCTCGTTGCACCTCCCCTTTTCCTAATCTGTCACCATTCAGATAATATTCTGTCTTCCTGTTTTTGCCACCAAAATGGATAACCTCACATTTATCCACATTATATTGCATCTGCCATGCATTTGCCCACTCATCTAACCTGTCCAAGTCTCCCTGCAGCCTCTTGGCATCCTCCTCACAGCTCACACTGCCATCCAGCTTAGTGTCATCTGAAAACTTGGAGATATTACATTCAATTCATTCATCTAAATCATTGATGTATATTGTAAATAGCTGGGGTCCCAGCACTGAACCCTGTAGCACCCCACTGATCACTGCCTGCCATTCTGAAAAGGACCCGTTTATTCTGACTCTCTGCTTCCTGTCTGCCAAACAGTTTTCTATCCACGTCAATACATTACCCCCAATACCATGTGCTTTAATTTTGCACACTAATCCCTTGTGTGGGACCTTGTCAAAAGCTTTTTGAAAGTCCAAATACACCACATCCATGGTTCTCCCTTGTCTATTCTACTCGCTACATCCTCAAAAAATTCTAGAAGTTTTGTCAAGCATGATTTCCTTTCATAAATCCATGCTGACTTGGACTCATCCTGTCACTGCTTTCCAAATGCGTGCTATTATATCTTTAATAAATGATTCCAACATTTTCCCCACCACCGATGTCAGGCTAACCGGTCTATAATTCCCTGTTTTCTCTCTCCCTCCTTTTTTAAAAAGTGGTGTTACATTAGCTACCCTCCAGTCCATAGGAACTGATCCAGAGTAAATAGAATGTTGGAAAATGATGACCAATGCATCCACTATTTCTAGGGCCATTTCCTTAAGTATTCTGGGATGCAGACGATCAGGTCCTGGGGATTTATCGGCCTTCAATCCCATCAATTTCCTTAACACAATTTCCTGACTAATAAGGATTTCCTGCAGTTCCTCCTTTTCGCTAGACCCTCGAACCGCTAGTATTTCCGGAAGGTTATTTGTGTCTTCCTTTGTGAGGACAGATCCAAAGTATTTGTTCAATTGGTCTGCCATTTCTTTGTTCCCATTATAAATTCACCTGATTCTGACTGCAAAGGACCTACATTGGTCTTCACTAATCATTTTCCTCTTCACATATCTATAAAAGCTTTTGCAGTCAATTTTTATGTTCCCTGCAAGCTTCCTCTCATACTCTATTTTCCCCCTCCTAATTAGACCCTTTGTCCTCCTCTGCTGAATTCTAAATTTCTCCCAGTCCTCAGGTTTACTGTTTTTTCTGGCCAATTTATATGCCCCTTCCTTGGATTTAACACTATCCCTAATTTCCCTTGTTAGCCACAGTTGAGCTACCTTCCCCGTTTTATTTTTACTCTCGACAGGGATGTACAATTGTTGAAGTTCATCCATGTGATCTATAAATATCTGCCATCGCCTATCCACTGTCAACCCTTTAAGTATCATTTGCCAGTCTATCCTGGTCAATTCACGTCTCATATCGTCGAAGTTACCTTTCTTTAAGTTGAGGACCCTCGTCTCTGAATTAACACTGTCACTCTCCATCTTAATAAAGAATTGTACCATATTATGGTCACTCTTCCCCAAGGGGCCTCACACGACAAGATTGCTAATTAGTCCTCTCTCATTACACAACACCCAGTCTAGGATGGCCAGCCCTCTAGTCGATTCCTCGACATGTTGGTCGAGAAAGCCATCCCTAATACACTCCAGGAAATCCTCCTCCAGCACATTACTACCAGCTTGGTTAGCCTAATCTATATGTAGATTAAAGTCGCCCGTGATAACTGCTTTACCTTTATTGCACGCATCCCTAATTTCTTATTTGATGCCATCCCCAACTCACTACTACTATTTGGTGGTCTGTACACAACTTCCACTAGTGTTTTCTGCCCTTTGGTATTCCGCAGCTCTACCCATACAGATTCCACATCATCCAAGCTAATGTCCTTTCTTACTATTGCGTTAATTTCCTCTTTAACCAGCAACTCTACCCCACCTCCTTTTCCTTTCTGTCTATCCTTCCTGAATGTTGAATACCCCTTAATGTTGTCCCAGCCTTGGTCACCCTGGAGCCATGTCTCCGTAATCCCAATTATATCATAATCGTTTATAGCTGCCCGCGCAGTTAATTCATCCACCTTATTACAAATACTCCGCGCATTGAGGCACAGAGCCTTCAGGCTTGTCTTTTTAACACTCTTTGTCCCTTTAGAATTTTGCTGTAATGTGGCCCTTTTTGATTTTTGCCTTGGGTTACTCTGCCCTCCACTTTTACTATTCTCCTTTCTATCTTAAAAATCCCCATTTTGCACATTCAATTTGCGCCAGTGTAAGTGAGTTAGTTAGGATTTTTTGAGTTTAGTTTAGTTTTTTTACAAAAAGGGGGCGTTGCCAGCCACCTATGCCAGTTTTGGCCAATTAGGCCTCTTCGGACAGCTAATAGTTGCTCCAAACTAACTTTGGCCAGCGTATGTGGCCACACAGAAAACTCTTGGAGAGTTAAGAAATCAGCACAGGTAGCCAGAGATAGGGGCGGGAAGGGAAGCGCAGAGGACTTTACAAAGCACAACACCATTCAAGAAGCATAAAAACCATCAAGAAGAAATAAAAAATAAAACTTAAGTTCGACCTTCCCAACTCGGGCCCGGGAAGTCAGCGGGCCGGCCGGTGAGAGAGGCCACTCGGCTGGGGATAGGTGCGGGCGGGACGACCGAGCGGGAGAGCACAGCGATCTGACTCGCTCTCTCGATGCCAGCGATCTGACTCGCTCTCTCGATGCCAGCGATCTGACTCGTTCTCTCGATGCCAGCGCTCTCTCGATGCCAGCGATCTGACTCGCTCTCTCGATGCCAGCGATCTGACGCGCGCGCTCTCTCTCTCTATATATTCCAGCAGCCAGCCCGGCATACGTCGTGAGGCGACTCGGCCGGGGATAGCGGCGGGACGCATCGGGTCCCACACTGCAGCACGGCTGGGGGCAGGAGATACTGCGCATGCGCGTAACCTCCAGTGTGCATGTGTTGAGCTGCCGACACTGTTTTTCGCGCAGGGCCCTAGCTCCGCCCCCTAATGGACAGACCACGCCGCACCAAACCACGGGAGAGGCCACAGAGCGGCCAGAATCCAGGGAGATCTGTTCGGCATCGTTTTCACCCTGGGAAGTCGGCGCATCTCTAGTGAGTGCGCTGAAAAATGGGTCAAATTTGGGCCCATTATAATGACCTTGTTTTTGTATTCTATGCCTCTATTCATGAAGTCCAGGATCCCGTAAGCTTTTTAAACTGCTTCCTCAACCTGTCCTGCCACCTTCAACAATTTGTGCACATATACCCTCAGGTGTCTCTGTTTATGCAGCCCCTTTAGAATTGTACCCTCGAGTTTATATTGCCTCTCCTCGTTCATCCTACCAAAATGTATCACCTTCGCACTGTTCTGCGTTAAATTTCAGCTGCCCCAAGTGTCCACCCATTCCACCAGCCTGTCTATGTCTTCTTAAAGTTTATCACTTTCCTCCTCACTGTTCAATATACTTCCAAGTTTCGCATTACCCGCAAATTTTGAAGCTGTGCCTTGTACACCCAAGTCTAAGTCATTAATATATATCAAGAAAAGCAGTGGTCCTGGTACCAACCTCTTTGGGAACCCCACTGTGTACCTTCCTCCAATCTGATAAACAACTGTTCACCACTACTCTGTTTCCTGTCACTTAACCAATTTTATATCCACGCTGCCACTGTCCCTTTTATTCCATGGGTTTCAACTTTGCTGGCCAGCCTATTATGTGACACTTTATCAAACGCCTTTTGGAAGTCCATGTACACCATATCAACTGCATTGTCCTCATCAACCCTCTCTGTTATCTCATCAATCAAGTTAGTTAAATATGATTTGCCTTTAACAAATCCGCACTGGCTTTGTTTAATTAATCCACACTTGTCCAAGTAACTATTACTTTTGTCCTGGATTATCGTTTCTAAAAGCTTCCCAACTACTGAGGTTAAACTGACTGGCCTGAAGTTGCTGGGTTTATCCTTACACCCTTTTTTGAACAAGGGTGTATCATTTACAATTCTCCAGTCCTCTGGGACCAGCCCTGTATCCAAGGAGGATTGAAAGATTACGGTCAGGACCTCTGCAATTTCCACCTTTACTTCGCTCAGTATTCTAAGATACATCCCATCTGGTCCTGGTGACTTATCTACTTTAAGTACAGCCAGCCTTTTCTAGTACCTCCTCCTCCTCATCAATTTTTATCCCATCCATTATCTCAACTACCTCCTCTTTCACTATGACTTTGGCAGCATCTTCTTTCTTGGTAAAGACAGATGCAAAGGACTCATTTAGTACCTCAGCCATGCCCTCTGCCTCCAGGCGTAGGACTCCATTTTGGCCCCACCCCTCCTCTTACTACCCATTTACTATTTATATGCCTATAGAAGACTTTTGGATTCCCTTTTATGTTAGCTGCCAATCTATTCTCATACTCTCTCTTTGCCCCTCTTAATTCCTTTTTCACTTGCCCTCTGAACTTTCTATATACAGCCTGGTTCTCACTTGTATTTTCAACCTGATATCTGTCATACGCCCTCTTTTTCTGCTTAACTAAGTCACAAATGACATTCTTTGTGACTGTGAAAAAGGGAAACAATCCCTCTTGTTGTTCTTAACTTGTCTGTAGCCTTTGACACAGTTGACCACTCCTTCTCCAACACCTCTCCACCGCATGGTTGATCACTCTATCCTTCTCCACCGTCGTTCAGTTGGGTGGGACTGCACTTGCCTGGTTCCATTCTTATCTATCTAATCATAGCCAGAGAATCACCTGCAATGGCTTCTCTTCCCACCCCTGCATCGTTACATCTGGTGTTTCCCAAGGATCAATCCTGGCTCCCCTCCTATTTCTCATCTATATGTTGCCCCTTGGTGACGTCATCTGAAAACACAGCATAGTTTCCACATGTACGCTGATGACACCCGGCTCTACCTCACTACCACTTCTCTCAACCCCTTCACGGTCTCTACATTGTCAGACTGCACCTATTTTCTATGTTTCTATGTAATACCTGTGAACTCATCCCTTTTTGGCATGGAAGCAAGTCATCCTCGTTTCGAGGGACTGCCTGTGATGATGATGTTTCTTGGAGGGAACTTGGAGGTGGTGGTATTCCGATGCACCTGCTGTTCTCATCGTTCTAAGTGGCAGAGTTTGTGGGTTTGGGAGGTGTTGTCAAAGACTTGTCGAGTTGCTACAGTGCATCTTGGAGATAGTACACACCACAGCCACATTGTGCCAGTGGTGGAGGTAATGAATGTTTAAGGTGTTGCATGGGGTACCTATCAAGCGGACTTTTGTCTTGGATAGTGTCAAGCTTTGAGTGTTGTTGGAGCTGCAAGCATCCAGGCAAGTGGAGAATATTCCATCACACTGCTGACTTGTGCCTTGCAGATCACCACTTTCATTTCCCTACCCTAGGCATACTTTAATTGGTTAATAATGTAGATTAGGATTGAAATGGCACATTATTGGTCTATTTGGCTTAGTTCCACTCATTTGATGCAACTATCCACTGAGCAATCAGATCGTTCGATTAAATACTTTAGTTGAGTTCACACTTATTTATGGCACACAATGTAAAACAGTAACTTGTTTGTAAAAGGAAGTCAGAGGATGAGGAGAAAATTGCTTATGATGTTTAGTGTAAAGCTAAAAAATGTATTTAATGAGATGACACTATTTAAGTATCAGAACATATCAATGGTTCTAAGCACAGTAATTTCAAAAGAACCCTGGTGCTTTATCTAATGTAGAACCCACAAAAAGTTTACTTAACATTTGGTAACATTCTTTTCAAAGTTATTGAGGTGACAAGTTTGTACTTGTGCAAGGATGGACAGTGCCACAGCTAGTGCAGTGGGGCATCAAAAAGGTAAAAGCAAAGACCAAAGCACCTTATACATATGTGCAAGATATAAACTTCACGTGTTAATCTTACCTGTTGTCACTAGACAGTCCTGCTGTTGCTATTAAAGTAGAAGAACTAACAAAAACAAAATCATTTGCAGTTTTGTTATGGCACTGCCAAGTCTGAAAAATAAAACATAATTCAAATAATGAATATGCAGCGCAAGTTACATGGTAGTTTATTAATATATCAAATTTAAATATATAAAGATAGCTAATTATCAGCTCACCAGGTAAGGTTTTGGTGTAGCTCCTAAAGCAATTGGACTTGTTTGCCAGAAGCTCAGGAATCCATCTCCATCAACAATGCCAAACTGATAAAAAGATACATGGTTACATACCTTATAACTCTAAAGGGACAGCATGTTTTTGCATTTCTATAAAGGCTCAGTAGTGGTAGTTTTGCTTTCTTGCAATATTTCTAATGCTCAACAGCAACGAGAAGACTAATATTGAAATAATTTATTTGCTAGTAACATTTTGAAATTCCAAGGAGGTCAGAAAAAACAGCTAGTTTTAGATATAGTTTACATGGTGTCATGCATTAATATTGAAAAGCAGACTGTGTTTGAATCTAATTTGTAATTGTTTTTGCCCCTTTAACATTGTACCACTGTGCCAGCATCTTAAAAGGAAAAATGACATTGGCACGATTTTCACTGCTTCCAAAAAAAAAGTTTTTGGTTCAATCATTGAATTTCTAGCTGATAAAGCCAGTTATTAAGGGTCTGAAGTGAACTGGTTTTAAAACAGTTTGTCATAGAAACAGACTCAACACAAAACTACTGACAATTTGGGATTCATTGGACAATTTTAAATTAGATTTTAGCAATATAATATTGATGCTTTTCTGATTTTTGTTATGTGCACTCAGGATGTGGTTGGCACTGGCAAGGATTCATTTACTCCTCTCATCACTCGTTGTCCTGAAAAGTGATTGCTCTTACAACTGGGTGGCTTGCTACGCTACTTGAGAAGGCATCAAGAGTCAACCATATAGTGTGGGACTGGAGTCACATGTCGACCAGACAAATAGACTTGTCAGGTTCCCTTCACTGTAGGGCAACAATTTACATTTATATAGTGGCTTTAATGTAGAAGAACATTCCAAGCACTTCACTGACGCATAAAGAAAAACTTGATGCCAAGCCAAAGGAGGAAAGGTGAGCATAAACTTGGTCAAAGAGGTGGGTTTTAAGCGAGATGGGGTGGCGGGAATCAGGGAGAGAATTCTAGAGAGTGGGACCTATGCTGCTGAAAGCATAGCTGCCAATGCTGGGGAGGATGCACCCAAGGAATGGAATGGCAAGTTTAAAAGGCGGGAATTTTACGGCTAGAGAAGGTTACAAAGGGTTGAGGTCAGGGAGACAATAAAGCACAAGAATGATAATTTAGTGCATCGGGAGAATCAGGAGCCTAGAACAGGGGTGATGAGTGAGTGAAAATAGGTGTAGGATAGGTTAACAGTAGCAGCAGAGTTTTGGATGAGCTGAAGTTTATAGAAGATCAAGGATGGGAAGTTCAGCAGGAGAGCATTGGAATAATTCAGGGTTTCAGTGGAAGATGAGCTGAGGTAGGGCCAGAGGGGAAATGAGAGTTTGGGATGGAAGTAGGTGATATATATTTAGAAGTTCATCCCACATTGGTGAATAAAGTTACCGAGGGCAGCATGCAGATTAGGGAGAGGCCAAGGATAATTCCTTGGGAGACTTCGAAGGTGAGGTAGTAAGCCTGGTTAGAGAAGCCATTTCCAGAGATGCTCCGGGAATCAGATAGGTAAAGACAGGGTGGACCTGAGGGAAAGTATGGCTTGGTGGGCAAGTGGGGGGGGGGGGGGTAAGCAGTAGAGGCAGCTGAATGGATGGTCTCTATCTTGGCAATGAAGAGACCGGTAAGCTCCTTGCACTTGTTGAAGGTGAAAGGGTGAGGGTGAGAGAGGTTTAAGGCATTAGCAAACCAGTTGGGTTTACGATAATTCAATGGCTTTCATGATTACTTCACCTTGGGCCCAAAAATGTCCAGATTTTTTAAATTGAATTTCACACTTCATGAGCTCTGGGTTGCTAACTGAGTACAAGAACCACTACACTCCCATACTCATTCTGCTGTGTTGGGATTAAGGTTACCTTTTGGGATAGTACAATAGAAACTCTAAGCTCTCCATAAAATATTATACACCCTTTCAAGGAATGCTTGATGTTGCTACATGCCAAAAACAAAATTTTTGACTGTCTGTTAAATCCAAGGAAGAGGCACATAAATTGGCCAGAAAAAGCAACAAACCTGAGGACTGGGAGAAATTTAGAATTCAGCAGAGGAGGACAAAGGGTTTAATTAGGAGGGGGAAAATAGAGTATGAGAGTAAGCTTGTAGGGAACATAAAAACTGACTGCTAAAGCTTCTATAGGTATGTGAAGAGAAAATGATTAGTAAAGACAAATGTAGGTCCCTTGCAGTCAGAATCAGGTGAATTTATAATGAGGAACAAAGAAATGGCAGACCAATTGAACAAATACTTTGATTCTGTCTTACATAGAAAATAGGTGCAGGAGTAGGCCATTTGGTCCTTCGAGCCTGCACCGCCATTCAATAAGATCATGGCTGATCATTCTCTCAGTACCTCTTTTCCTGCATTCTCTCCATACCCCTTGATCCTCTTAGCCATAAGGGCCATATCTAACTCCCTCTTGAATATATCCAATGAACTGGCATCAACAACTCTCTGCGGCAGGGAATTCTACAGGTTAACAACTCTCTGAGTGAAGAAGTTTCTCCTCATCTCGGTCCTAAATGGCCTACCCCTTATCCTAAGACAATGTCCCCTGGTTCTGGACCTCCCCAACATCGGGAACATTCTTCCCACATCTAACCTGTCCAGTCCCGTAAGAATATTATACGTTTCTATGAGATCCCCTCTCATCCTTCTAAACTCCAGTGAATAAAGGCCTAGCTGATCCAGTCTCTCCTCATATTCCAGCCATCCCTGGAATTAGTTTGGTGAACCTTTGCTGGACTCCCTCAATAGCAAGAATGTCCTTCCTCAGATTAGTAGACCAAAACTGAACACAATATTCCAGGTGAGGCCTCACGAAGGCCCTGCACAACTGCAGTAAGACCTCCCTGCTCCTATACTAAAATCCCCTAGCTATGAAGGCCAACATACCATTTGCCTTCTTCACCACCTATTGTACCTGCATGCCAACCTTCAATGACTGATGAACAATGACACCCAGGTCTCGTTGCACCTCCCCTTTTCCTAATCTGTCGCCATTCAGATAATATTCTGCTTTCGTGTTTTTGCCATCGAAATGGATAACCTCACATTTATCCACATTATACTGCATCTGCCATGCATTTGCCCACTCACCTAACCTGTCCAAGTCACTCTGCAGCCTCTTAGCGCCCCCCCTCACAGCTCACATCACCACCCAGTTTAGTGTCATCTGCAAACTTGAGATATTACACTCAATTCCTTCATCCAAATCATCAATGTATCTTGTAAAGAGCTAGGGTCCCAGCACTGAGCCCTGCGGCACTCCACTAGTCACTGCCTGCCATTCTGAAAAGGACCCATTTATCCCGACTCTCTGCCTCCTGTCTGCCAACCAGTTCTCTATCCACATCAGTACATTACCCCCAATACCATGCGCTTTGACTTTGCACACCAATCTCTTGTGCGGGACCTTGTCAAAAGCCTTTTGAAAGTCCAAATACACCACATCCACTGGTTCTCCCTTGTCCACTCTGCAAGTTACATCCTCAAAAAATTCTAGAGGATTTGTCAAGCATGATTTCCCTTTCATAAATCCATGCTGACTTGGACCGATCCTGTCACTGCTTTCCAAATGCACTGCTATTTCATCCTTAATGATTGATTACATTTTCCCCACTACTGGTGTCAGGCTAACCAATCTATAATTACCCGTTTTCTCTCTCCCTCCTTTTTTTTTTATAAAAGAGTGGTGTTACGTTAGCTACCCTTCAGTCCATAGGAACTGATCCAGAGTCGATAGACTGTTGGAAAATTATCACCAATGCATCCACTATTTCTAGGGCCACTTCCTTAAGTACTCTGGGATGTAGACTATCAGCCTTCAATCCAATCAATTTCCCTAACACAATTTCCCACCTAATAAGGATATCCCTCAGTTCCTCCTTCTCACTAGACCCACTGTCCCCTAGTACATTCAGAAGTTTATTCGTGTCTTCCTTCGTGAAGACAGAACCAAAGTATTTGTTCAATTGGTCTGCCATTTCTTTGTTCCCCATTATAAATTCACCTGAATCCGACTGCAAGGGACCTACATTTGTCTTCACTAATCTTTTTCTCTTCACATATTTATAGAAACTTTTGCAGTCAGTTTTTATGTTCCCTGCAAGCTTCTTCTCATACTCTATTTTCCCCCTCTTAATTAAACCCTTAGTCCTCCTCTGTTGAATTCGAAATTTCTCCCAGTCCTCAGGTTTGTTACTTTTTCTAGCCAATTTATATGCCTCTTCCATGGTTTTAACACCATCCTTAATTTCCCTTGTTAGCCACGGTTGAGCCACCTACCCCATTTTATTTTTACTCCAGACAGGAATGTACAATTGCTGAAGTTCATCCATGTGATCTTTAAATGTTTGCCATTGCTTATCCACCGTCAACCCTTTAAGTATCCTTGGCCAGTCTATTCTAGCCAATTCATGCCTCATACCGTCGAAGTTACCTTTTCTTAAGTTCAGGATCCTCGTTTCTGAATTAACTGTGTCACTCTCCATCTTAATAAAGAATTCTACCATATTATGGTCACTCTTCCCCAAGGGGCCTCGCGCAACAAGATTGCTAATTAGTCCCTTCGCATTACACATCAGCCAGTCTAGGATGGCCAGCTCTCTCATTAGTTCCTCGACATATTGGTCGAGAAAACCATCCCGAATACACTCCAGGAAATCCTCCTCTACCGCATTGCTACCAGTTTGGTTAGCCCAATCAATATGTAGCTTAAAGTCGCCCATGAGAACTGCTGTACCTTTATTGCACGCATCCTTTATTTCTTATTTGATGGTGTCCCCAACCTCACTACTACTGTTTGGTGGTCTACAACTCCCACTAGCGTTTTCTGCTCTTTGGTATTCCGCAGCTCCACCTATACCGATTCCACATCATCCAGGCTAATGTCCCTCCGTACTACTGCATTAATTTCCTCTTTAACCAGCAATGCCACCCCGCCTCCTTTTCCTCTCTGCCTATCCTTCCTAAATGTTGAATACCCCTGGATGTTGAATTCCCAGCCTTGGTCACCCTGGAGCCATGTCTCCGTGATGCCAATTACATTCTATCCGTTAATTGCTGTCTGCGCAGTTAATTCGTCTACCTTATTCCCGAATACTCCTCGCGTTGAGGCACAGAGCCTTCAGGCTTGTCTTTTTAACACCCTTAGACCCTTTAGAATTTTGCTGTAATGTGGCCCCTTTTTGATTATTGCCTTGGGTTTCTCTGCCCTCCACTTTTATTATTCTCCTTTCTATCTTTTGCTTCTGCCTCCATTTTATTTCCCTCTGTCTCTGAGGAAGACACAAATAACCTTCCGGAAATACTAGGGGACCGAGGGTCGAGTGAGAAGGAGGAACTAAAAGAAATCCTTATTAGTCATGAAATTGTGTTAGGGAAATTGATGGGATTGAAGGCCGCTAAGTCCCCAGGGCCTGATAGTCTGCATCCCAGAGTACTTAAGGAAGTGGCCCTAGAAATAGTAGATGCGTTGGTGGTCATTTTCCAACATTCTATAGACTCTGGATCAGTTCCTATGGATTGGAGGGTAGCTAATGCAACCCTACTTTTTAAAAAAAAAAGGAGGGAGCGAAAACGGAATTATAGACCGGTTAGCCTGACATTGGTAGTGGGAAAATGTTGGAATCAATTATTAAAGATGTAATCGCAGCGCATTTGGAAAACAGTGACAGGATCGGTTCAAGTCAGCATGGATTTATGAAAGGGAAATCATGCTTGACAAATCATCTAGAATTTTTTGAGGATGTAACTAGTAGAGTGGACAAAGGGAGAACTAGTGGATGTGGTGTATTTGGACTTTCAAAAGGCTTTTGACAAGGTCCCACACAAGAGATTAAGAGATTAGTGTGCAAAATGAAAGCACATGGGATTGGGGGTAATGTATTGACGTGGATAGAGAACTGGTTGGCAGACAGGAAGCAAAGAGTAGGAATAAATGGGTCCTTTTCAGAATGGCAGGCAGTGACTAGTGGGGTACCGCAAGGTTCAGTGCTGGGACCCCAGCTATTTACAATATACATTAATGATTTGGACGAAGGAATTGAATATAATGTCTCCAAGTTTGCAGATGACACTAAGCTTGGTGGCAGTGTGAGCTGTGAGGAAGATGCTAAGAGGCTGCAGGGTGACTTGGACAGGTTAGCTGAATGGGCAAATGCATGGCAGATGTGGTATAAATGTAGATAAATGTGAGGTTATCCACTTTGGTGGTAAAAATAGGAAGGCAGATTATTATCTGAATGGTGACAGATTAGGAAAGGGGGAGGTGCAACGAGACCTGGGTGTCATGGTACATCAGTCATTGAAAGTTGGCATACAGGTACAGCAGGCGGTGAAGAAGGCAAATGGCATGTTGGCCTTCATAACGAAAGGATTTGAGTAGAGGATCAGGGAGGTCTTACTACAGTTGTACAGGGCCTTGGTGAGGCCACACCTTGAATATTGTGTACAGTTTTGGTCTCCTAATCTGAGGAAGGACATTCTTGCTACTGAGGGAGTGCAGCGAAGGTTCACCAGACTGATTCCCGGGATGGCAGGACTGACATATGAAGAAAGACTGGATCGACTAGGCTTATATTATGAGAGGGGATCTCATAGAAACATAAAATTCTGACAGGATTGGACAGATTAGATGCAGGAAGAATGTTCCCAATGTTGAGGAAGTCCAGAACCAGGGGTCACAGTCTAAGGATAAGGGGTAAGCCATTTAGGAAAGAGATGAGGAGAAACATCTTCACTCAGAATTGCGAACCTGTGGAATTCTCTACCACAGAAAGTTGTTGAGGCCACTTCGTTAGATATATTCAAAAGGGAGTTAAATGTGGCCCTTACGGCTAAAAGGATCAAAGGGTATGGAGAGAAAGCAGGAATGGGGTACTGAAGTTGCTTGATCAGCCATGATCATATTGAATGGTGGTGTAGGCTCGAAGGGCCGAATGGCCTACTCCTGCTCCTATTTTCTATGTTTCGAAATCATCTCTCATCTGGGTAGTGACAAAATGCAGAAGCAAACAAATATATATTAAAAAAACATAAGAAACTTGTTTAAACAAGTTTTACTTGCTTAGCTTCTGTCGGCTTTCTTTCTCAGACAGCATACCTTATTACCCTGATGATTAAATCGTATTCTGGTTATCCTGGAATTGCCAGAAGGTCGAAAGCATGCTAGCTGATGTGAGTGACCCCACTCAAACATCCGAACACTACCATCCTGAGCACCAGTTAGATCTAAATAATTTCAGAAATAATGTATTGTTAAATACTTATCACGGACCAATACTTTTCTTAAGATCTATAGCTCTATAATGGTTCAAAGAAATACTTGAACAAGATTTCACTTTTATTACAGAAGTCAACATAGCTAATAGATAGATATTTCTACATACTCTACAGATGTACCATGAAGGAAATTAACTGTAAATGGAAAACTGAGATTTATATTGTTTAAATTGGAAATCTCTTTACAATTTGCACAAGTAGTTTGAATTTAACCCAAGGTTTGCTGCATGAACTGTGCTTTTCAGACCACTGTATGGGTTCATTTAGTGATCCCAGTCGCACCTAAGAAATCAGGTGATCTAGAGAATGCTATGAAGCCAAAACACACCAAATCTTATCTGTCAAAAGAAACTTAAGCTTCTTCTTTCATACAGTTGCTTGTCTCTTGCAAGATATTAGATGAGAAAAAAAAGTTAAAAGCAGTACAGAATGGATTTATCAAGCCTGGCAGCGCTGAGAACATAGACATAGAAAATAGGTGCAGGAGTAGGCCATTTAGCCCTTCGAGCCTGCACCACCATTCAATATGATCATGGCTGATCATGCACTTCAGTATCCAATTTCTGCTTTCTCTCCATACCCCTTGATCCCTTTAGCCGTTAGGGCTACATCTAACTCCCTTTTGAATATATGTAACAAAGTGGCCTCAACAACTTTCTGTGGTAGAGAATTCCACATGCTCACAACTCTGAGTGAAGAGGTTTCTCCTCATCTCGGTCCTAAATGGCTTACCCCTTATCCTAAGACTGTGACCCCTGGTTCTGCACTTCCCCAACATCGGGAACATTCTTCCCAGATCTAACCTGTCCAATCCCATCTGAATTTTATATGTTTCTATGGGATCCCCTCTTATTCTTCTAAATTCCAGTGAATATAAGCCTAGTCGATTCAGTTTTTCTTCATATGTCAGTCCTGTCATCCCGGGCATCAGTCTGGTGAACCTTCGCTGCACTCCCTCAATAGCAAGGATGTCCTTCCTCAGATTAGGATATCAAAACTGTGCACAATATTCAAGGTGTGGCCTCACCAAGGCCCTGTACAACTGTAGTAAGACCTCCCTGCTCCGAAATTCAAATCCTTTCGTTATGAAGGCCAACATGCCATTTGCCTTCTTCACCGCCTGCTGTACCTGTATGCCAACTTTCAATGACTGATGTACCATGACACGCAGGTCTCATTGATGTGATTGGGATTACAGAGACATGGCTCCAGGATGATCAGGGCTGGGAACTCAACATCCAGGGGTATTCAACATTCAGGAAGGATAGAATAAAAGGAAAAGGAGGTGGGGTAGCATTGCTGGTTAAGGAGGAGATTAATGCAATAGTTAGGAAGGACATTAGCTTGGATGATGTGGAATCTATATGGGTCGAGCTGCAGAACACCAAAGGGCAAAAAACGTTAGTGGGAGTTGTGTTCAGACCTCCAAACAGTAGTAGTGATGTTGGGGAGGGCATCAAACAGGAAATTAGGGGTGCATGCAATAAAGGTGCAGCAGTTATAATGGGTGACTTTAATATGCACATAGATTGGGCTAACCAAACTGGAAGCAATACGGTGGAGGAGGATTTCCTGGAGTGCATAAGGGATGGTTTTCTAGGCCAATATGTTGAGGAACCAACTAGAGGGGAGGCCATCTTAGACTGGGTGTTGTGTAATGAGAGAGGATTAATTAGCAATCTCGTTGTGCGAGGCCCTTGGGGAAGAGTGACCATAATATGGTGGAATTCTGCATTAGGATGGAGAATGAAACAGTTAATTCAGAGACCATGGTCCAGAACTTAAAGAAGGGTAACTTTGAAGGTATGAGGCGTGAATTGGCTAGGATAGATTGGCGATTGATACTTAAGGGGTTGACTGTGGATGGGCAATGGCAGACATTTAGAGACCGCATGGATGAACTACAACAATTGTACATTCCTGTCTGGCGTAAAAATAAAAAAGGGAAGGTGGCTCAACCGTGGCTATCAAGGGAAATCAGGGATAGTATTAAAGCCAAGGAAGTGGCATACAAATTGGCTAGAAATAGCAGCAAACCCGGGGACTGGGAGAAATTTAGAACTCAGCAAAGGAGGACAAAGGGTTTGATTAGAGCAGGGAAAATGGAGTACGAGAAGAAGCTTGCAGGGAACATTAAGACAGATTGCAAAAGTTTCCATAGATATGTAAAGAGAAAAAGGTTAGTCAAGACAAACGTAGGTCCCCTGCAGTCAGAATCAGGGGAAGTCATAACGGGGAACAAAGAAATGGCGGACCAATTGAACAAGTACTTTGGTTCGGTATTCACTGAGGAGGACACAAACAACCTTCCGGATATAAAAGGGGTCAGAGGGTCTTGTAAGGAGGAGGAACTGAGGGAAATCCTTATTAGTCGGGAAATTGTGTTGGGGAAATTGATGGGATTGAAGGCCGATAAATCCCCAGGGCCTGATGGACTGTATCCCAGAGTACTTAAGGAGGTGGCCTTGGAAATAGCGGATGCATTGACAGTCATTTTCCAACATTCCATTGACTCTGGATCAGTTCCTATGGAGTGGAGGGTAGCCAATGTAACCCCACTTTTTAAAAAAGGAGGGAGAGAGAAAACAGGGAATTATAGACCGGTCAGCCTGACATCGGTAGTGGGTAAAATGATGGAATTAATCATTAAGGATGTCATAGCAGTGCATTTGGAAAGAGGTGACATGATAGGTCCAAGTCAGCATGGATTTGTGAAAGGGAAATCATGCTTGACAAATCTTCTGGAATTTTTTGAGGATGTTTCCAGTAGAGTGGACAAGGGAGAACCAGTTGATGTGGTATATTTGGACTTTAAGAAAGCTTTCGACAAGGTCCCACACAAGAGATTAATGTGCAAAGTTAAAAGCACATGGGATTGGGGGTAGTGTGCTGAGATGGATTGAGAACTGGTTGTCAGACAGGAAGCAAAAAGAGTAGGAGTAAATGGGGACTTTTCAGAATGGCATGCAGTGACTAGTGGGTACCGCAAGGTTCTGTGCTGGGGCCCCAGCTGTTTACACTGTACATTAATGATTTAGACGAGGGGATTAAATGTAATATCTCCAAATTTGCGGATGACACTAAGTTGGGTGGCAGTGTGAGCTGCGAGGAGGATGTTATGAGGCTGCAGAGCGACTTGGATAGGTTAGGTGAGTGGGCAAATGCAGATGAGGTATAATGTGGATAAATGTGAGGTTATCCACTTTGGTGGTAAAAACAGAGAGACAGACTATTATCTGAATGGTGACAGATTAGGAAAAGGGGAGGTGCAACGAGACCTGGGTGTCATGGTACATCAGTCATTGAAGGTTGGCATGCAGGTACAGCAGGCGGTTAAGAAAGCAAATGGCATGTTGGCCTTCATAGCGAGGGGATTTGAGTACAGGGGCAGGGAGGTGTTGCTACAGTTGTACAGGGCCTTGGTGAGGCCACACCTGGAGTATTGTGTACAGTTTTGGTCTCCTAACCTGAGGAAGGACATTCTTGCTATTGAGGGAGTGCAGCGAAGGTTCACCAGATTGATTCCCGGGATGGCGGGACTGACATATCAAGAAAGACTGGATCAACTGGGCTTGTATTCACTGGAGTTCAGAAGAATGAGAGGGGACCTCATAGAAATGTTTAAAATTCTGACGGGGTTAGACAGGTTAGATGCAGGAAGAATGTTCCCAATGTTGGGGAAGTCCAGAACCAGGGGACACAGTCTAAGGATAAGGGGTAAGCCATTTAGGACCAAGATGAGGAGAAACTTCTTCACCCAGAGAGTGGTGAACCTGTGGAATTCTCTACCACAGAAAGTTGCTGAGGCCAATTCACTAAATATATTCAAAAAAGAGTTAGATGAAGTCCTTACTACTAGGGGGATCAAGGCGTATGGCGAGAAAGCAGGAATGGGGTACTGAAGTTGCATGTTCAGCCATGAACTCATTGAATGGCAGTGCAGGCTAAAAGGGCCGAATGGTCTACTCCTGCACCTATTTTCTATGTTTCTATGCTGCACACCTTCCCTTTTCCTAATCTGTCACCATTCAGATAATAATCTGCCTTCCTATTTTTACCACCAAAGTGGATAACTTCACATTAACTGCATTATACCGCATCTGCCATGTATTTGCCCACTCACCTAACCTGTCCAAGTCACCCTGCAGCCTCTTAGCATCCTCCTCACAGCTCACACTGCCACTCAGCTTAGTGTCATCTGCAAACTTGGACATATTACATTCAATTCCTTCATCTAAATCATGAATGTATATTGTAAATAGCTGTGGTCCCAGCACTGAACCTTGCGGTACCCCACTAGTCACTGCCTGCCATTCTGAAAAGGACCCGTTTATTCCTACTCTTTGTTTCCTGTCTGCCAACCAGTTCACTATCCACTTCAGTACATTACCTCCAATATCATGTGCTTTAATTTTGCACACTAACCTCTTGTGTGGGACCTTGTCAAAAGCCTTTTGAAAGTCTAAATACGCCACATACACTGGCTTCCCCTTGTCCACTCTACTAGTTACATCCTCAAAAAATTCAAAAAGATTTGTCAAGCATGATTTGCCTTTCATAAATCCATGGACCGATCTGGTCACTGCTTTCCAAATACGCTGCTATTACATCTTTAATAATTGATTCCAACATTTTCCCCACTACCGATGTCAGGCTGACTGGTCTATAATTCCGTTTTCTCTCTCCCTCCTTTTTTAAAAAGTGGGGTTACATTAACTACCCTCCAATCCATAGGAACAGAATGTTGGAAAATGACCACAATGCATCCACTATTTCTAGGGCCACATCCTTAAGTACTCTGGGATGCAGGCTATCAGGCCCTGGGGATTTATCGGCCTTCAATCCCATCAATTTCTCTTACGCAATCTGCTGACTAATAAGGATTTCCTTTGGTTCCTCCTTCTCGCTCGACCCTCGGTCCCTGGTATTTCTGGAAGGTTATTTGTGTCTTCGTTAGTGAAGACAGAACCAAAGTATCCTCGTTGCAGTCTGCTCTTGGCTTTGTTGATGCAGAGCCTTTTCTATTCTTTAATCCCACCAGTAATTGGCACTTTATTCTTCACTGTCTGCATCAAACTCAAATATCAGAAGCAAGTTACACTTTTGGTTCTTTATCTCCTTCCATGTCACTTTATGTTGCACTAGCATCTCCAACTCCTATTCTATTTAAAAATGTTATCAAAAAAAGTTAAAGTATTTTGATTAAAGTAATGATAAAATAAACGACATTGTGGAAGAATATTTTTCCCGTGGTTTACAAACGCAATGGTACGTGGAAATATCTAGATCATCATAACTCGCTGCATTAAAAAAAAATCACATCTGAACTCTGGTTCTTTTGCCAATTACCTTAAATTTGTGATATCTGTATTGACCCTTCTGCCACTGGAAACAGTTTCTCCCTATTTACTCTATCAAAACCTTTCATGATTTTGAACACCTCTATTACATCTCCCTTTATTCTTCTCTGCTCTAAGGAGAACAATCCCAGTTTCTCCAGTCTCTCCACGGAACTGAAGTCCCACATCCTTGGTGCCATTCTAATAATCTCCTCTGCACCTTGTCCAAGGCCTTGTTATCCTTCCTAAAGTGTGCTGCCCAGAACTGGACACAATTCTCCGAACTAGTGTTTTATAAAGCTTTAGTATAACTTCCTTGCTTTTGTACTCTATGCCTTGGTTTATAAAGCGAAGGATCCCCTATGCTTTTTTAGTCTTCTCAACTTGTTTTGTCACCTTCAAAGAATTGTGTACATACACCTCTGTTCCTGAACCCCCTTTAAAAATGTACCATTTAGTTTATATTCCCTCTTCTCATTCTTCCTACCAAAATGCATTACTTCACACTTCTCTGCGTTAAATAGATTCTGCCATGTGTCTACCCATTTCACCAGTCTAAGTCCTTCTGAAGTCTGTTACTATCCGCCTCACTGTTTACTACATTTGAGTTTTGCATCATCTGCAAACTTTGAAATTATGCCTGTATACCCAAGTCCAAAGTTATTCATATCAAACTATAATAATGCCACGTCAAATGCAATGGGTTAAAAAATCTGAACTTTGAGCTGCAACAGGCAGTTTAAGCTGATTTCTGAATTGTTATGGAGACTATTAAATGCAATGTAACAATGCACATCGAGACAGCATCCTTCAACATGGAAGACGAAGGAAGAAATGATTAATGTATTTATTGTATCAACATTTGTAAACCTTTTTCAGTCAATAATTTTCTTTGTAACTTTTTAAGGAATATTTTGTGTCAAAAATAAAATCTTCAAAAATGACTACTACTTTGGTAAATAGTCCATTTGATTTACTGTATGATTTTAATTTTTTTTCCTGCGCTTGAAACTACAGGTACTCAGCTTACTTGTTAGCAGTCTGAGCTAGGCTGCTCTACAAGGCTGTGAAGACAAATTTGTCATATAACAGTTGCACTTAGAACGTGAGATTTTTTTCTTTCCCTTTCTCCCTCCCCTTTCTTGCCATAGGGTGCTTCACCACATCCATTTGATTAGACAAAACTACTTCCATAAAGACTGCCTCTTCATTAGATAAGTTAAATCAATGACTATTTGATTGATAGATGCGCCAAGAATTGATCTGAAGCAGCCTGAACCCCTGGAAAATACATTACGGGCTGACTATACATCATGTTGTAAACTCCACTAAACAGAAGGAGCACTCAAAAATACATGTAATTCCTTCCCATCAGTGACATCATCAGTGCTTCTGAAGGAAAGCCGACCCAAAATGATAGTTAATATATCTGAATGGGTTTTTTTGATTAAATTACTGGGGCTTACTTTGAACAAAAAAGTAATCACCTAGATTTTCTTTCCAACAAAATATATATGTTAATTCAATCCCCTTGCACCATCAGAATCAAGCCCCGGATTTTGCAGTAGTAATGACGGCAAAACTGTTGGCGTTCGCAGTCATTACTCCTCTGAAACTAACAACAGCTTCTGGCGTCTGCACACGGGCAGATAATTTGGAAATCCATAAGTTGGCTGTCAGTTATTTTGCACTTTTTCCCAGGATCCGCTACTTAACACCCCAGAGCCCGCAAATCACTGAACAGACGAAAATGTCTTTTACACTTTGATATTGCTGTCAAAAAAACCCACAAAAAGTAAAGCTTTGTTGAAAGAGCTATAACTGGGTTTTTAACAGCATATTGACTGCCAAAAACCGTTCCTGATCCTGAAAACTAATTTTATTTTTGTGGAATGTCAAATTTTTCCTTGACGATAAAAATTCCATGGTTAATACGATATATATATTTTTAAGTATATGATATTTCAGCTTATATCTTAATCACATGTGTATGTCCCAATCTTTATTTTGCTTTCTGTAAAATTATTAAAAGGTGAAGGAAAATCAATGGATTTTACTTCCTGGTTTGTTGCGTGTGAGAATTCTTCATTGTGATTGGCTGCTTATCCAGCTTGATGACATCACTGTTGCTGGACGCCGGAGATTCCCTTGACTTGGCGCCAGAATGAAATTAACGTCGGGAGGGGTGAAATCCATGCCAGAGGTCATTAGATCTTTGTGGGCAGCGGCAAGTGCTATCACTTCGCCGCTGACCTTAAATTCTGGGCCAATAACTTTTCAAAACAACTCCAAATTACAATCCCACTACTTCTTAAACAAAAACATGCAACAAGGTGTTTTATTCAATCACAGTTTAATCCAACAGTTTGATTTTTTAAAAGCACTTCTGCGAGTCAAATTTTAATCTATATCTGAAGATTAACTCAAGAGCATGTAAACCTGATCATGCTTTGCAACTCATGATGACAGAAGGTAGATTCGCAACAGAAAGATATCACACATAACATTCACTCGAGTGCCAAACATTCTGCATGTACACTCACAATAAGGTAGTGTTGGATGTGAAGCCATCCTCCTGGCATTATTCATGTTCCTCTTGATCATCTGCCAAAGTGAATATTGCACGTTGTTATACTCAAAATGTATGTAGCAATATTTACAATGCAATATTTCAAAGGTTTCTGATGCACAGCAAATATGAGCATGTTAAATATACCAAATTTTACTGCCCAATTCAAAATGTCGACTGCTATGTAAAACACGAGATTATTTTTTTCTCTACCTGCACCAACAGCCATTGCATCATAATCTGTTTGTGCTGTTCTTTTTGAAGTTGAAAATGATACGCATGTCCCCATTTTCACCTATCCAAATGTTTTGCTGTCTCAAATGAAAGTTACTTAATATATGGGATTGTTATCTCTGGTACATGGGAAATATGAGTTATAACTTCCATTGAGCTTCGTGGAGCCAGTATACAAACAAAGCATTTGCACGTTACACAGCTGATACGCTGCAGCATTCTGGTTCTCAGTATTATATCAGCATGACACTACATCAAAGTACTCTACTCCAAACATGAGAAAAGATCACTATGCTGCACCAAAACACCCCGACCAAAATGTTTATTTTAACTTTTTAAACAAATATGAAGCTGAACACATATGTTGCATAAACAGGAGACTGCACAGGAAGCTGATGAATGAAATATATATTCCATGCATGAGAACTGAATAACTCTTGATTTAAGACCTCGCTTTCAAATGCAGTATATATCACATTAAAATACTTCCTGCACAATATCCCCCACTTCTTTTGGTACTTCATAAACTATTTCAAACCAACACAGATCGATTTGTATATTTTCAAATTAATTATAATTAATTAACTTACAAAGGACCCAAGTTTCCACAAGAAAAAAAACGGGCGCCCCTCCGAGAAGGGCGCCCGTTTTTTGTGCCTAAAATGGCGCCTAAAAAAATCCTCGGTATTCTCCACCTACTTGCAGGTCCTCTGGCCCTCGGCGCAGCCAGCACGAGCTGTGGGGGGGCGGAGCCAGGTCCCTGCGCTGAAAACAGTGCCGGGACCTCTGCACATGCGCGCTACAGTGGGCACGCAAGTGCAGTAGCTCCAGGCGCCGAACTGTGTGGGAGGGGCCCGAAGCACGCAGCCCCTAGCCCTGGCTGAATGGCCTCACTGGGGCTGCGTGAATAAGGCTCCTCCCATGGCCAGCTCCTGCTCCCCCCCCCGCCCCGACCAGACCCGACACCTGCTCCCCCCCACTGCCTCCGGACCAGACCCGACACCCTCTCTCCCTCTCTCCCCCTCCCTCCCGCTCAGCGGCACGAACGGCTTTCTCCCCCCCCGCAGCGACACGAATGGCTTTCTCCCCCCCCACCCTCCCGCCCGCTCAGCGGCACAAACGGCTGCAGAATTCTCCCTGGCTGAAGCACTTTCACACAGGTAGGAAGATGGTTTATTTAATCTTTTCTTGGCTTATAAATTTTTATTCAGGTTGGATTTATTTGTATAATATTTGTAGAAGTATAAATAAGGATTTATTGTAGAATTTAATGAGTTCCCTCCCCCTCCCCCCCCCCCCCATCTCGTTCTGGACGCCTAATTTGTAACCTGCGCCTGATTTTTTAATGTGTAGAACAGGTTTTTTCAGTTCTACAAAAATCTTCACTGGCTCCATTCTACTTTAGTTTGGATATGTTTTCACTGTGGAAACTTTGAAATCAGGCGTCAGTGGCCGGACACGCCTCCTTTTGAAGAAAAAATTCTGTTCCAAAGTAGAACTGTTCTACCTGACTAGAACTGCAGAAAAAAAAATGTGGAGAATTGCGATTTCTAAGATAGTCCGTTCTCCACCAGTTGCTCCTAAAAATCAGGCGCAAATCATGTGGAAACTTGGGCCCTAAGAGTCTGATAAATACTATTTTTTAAAGTGATTTAAAATAATGTTGTGGGCGGATCAATATGCAAATATGGCAGTTGTCCTAGCTGAAGAATATCTACACCCAAAATGATTGAACTAGAAGAGTTTTTCACAGCAGGGAATAAAATTTTGATAGTTTTAAAATGGGATATGGGTGCTGCTGTCAAGGCTGGCATTTATTGTCCATTGCCCTGAGGAAATGGTGGTGTGCCTGTTTAAACCACTTACTGCAGTCTGTATGGTGATTCTTTAGTACTGCAAGACCATCAGCAGGCCGGGGCTCGGCCTTTTGGCTAAGATCATGCGTAACTGACCTGACAGGGGAGTAGCCACCATGACCTCCGGGTGGTTCTCCCTGGATCAGGAAGGTATATGCTTGCTTTTTTGGAAACAGGAGGTGGGTGGGGTGGCTTGACCCATCCACCTCCACGGAGGTGTGTGGGGGACCTGACCCATCCACCTCCATGGCACGAACCTGGTATTGCAGTACTTCCAGGAACGGTGCAGTGGCTCTAGGCCTTTTGGCTAAGAGCATTGGCGCAGAGTGATCCTTGGCGTGTGCAAGGTGACCTCTGGAGTTTGTGATTTGACAAAGAATTGGAACGATTGGCTACGAATTTCCAAAAAAAAAATAAAAAATTAGAGGGAGCAGTGTGCGGTGGCATGCCACTTCAGGGAGCAGCCCGTGCTGCTGCAGGAGGGCGATGGCTTACTGCAGTGCAGGCAGGTACAGCAGGAGCGGCGAAGTCGGTGTGAAGGAGCGGCAAGAGTTCATAGAGGGATGTGATCGGGGCCCAGGAGAGGTGTGAGTTCAGGGCCCAGAAGAGGCGAGGGCCCAGGGGCAGCACGGGCCAGCCCACACTTCCATATGTGTGCGCACTATGCAGCAGAGCTGGTCTCCGGTCGTCTTGGTTAATCCTTGCCACTAGACCAAGACCAAGCTCGGACAAGCCTGTGTGGTGGCTGGGGTGCAACGACCACCACACGTTTAAAAAAAAAAATCCATGCACAGGCATCTTCCACCCTTCAGGATGTAGTTCGGGACCTGGAATATTAGGTCCTTCATTGAAACATCTGTGAACTCATCCCTTTTCGGCGTGGAAGCAAGACATTCTCGTTTCGAGGGACTGCCTATGATGATGATGAGTAATTTGATATTACTGAATGGCTTGCTAGGCCACTTCAGAAAGCAGTTAAGAGTCAACCACTTTGGTGGGGGACTGGAATCACACCTACAGGCCAAACCGTGTAAACATGGTACATTTCCTTCCCTAAGGACATTAGTGAACCAATTATGACAATCAGACAGCTTCATGGTCACTTTTAATGATACGGGATACGAGCTTTTTATTTCTATATTTTTAAACAATTCAAATTCTCAAACTGTTGTGATGAGATTTGAACTCACATTCTCTGTGTTATTAGTCCAGGCCTCTGCATTACCAGTTCAGTAGCATTAAGAGTTAGTTCATATTTTATATTTTAAAATATCAAATTGATGTATGTATTAATTCTCACCAAGCAATTTATATTGAGACAGTCTCTTCAAATAATTGAAAAATTTTATACTTTAGGGTCAAGAACTATCCTTCCTTATTTAGAATATTAAGGAAACAGTGAAGGGAATGGTGAGGTAAGCCCGACTCTCACTGGTCAGACATAAAAACACCGACACTTCAACAACTTTCGTCACAAATCTGAAGTGCTCTGGCAAGCTGTCAACTTACCTCTTTTTTTGAAAAATCCTTTCTCATTCCATTAAACTTAGCTGAATTTTCCTTAACATTCAAAGATAAGCAACAGAGGAAGGAGCATGTAAAGAAAACAGAAATGAACAGAAACTTGTAACTGCTATATAGTGGATTGTTAGAATTGAAGGGAAACAATTAAAAACCTTTCAATCCTCAAATGCAAAGATCATCATATATTTCAAAGTATAATTAAAAACAGCATGCTTCAAAGATGTTACAATGAAAACAAATTGCAAATGTTCTTGCAGCAGTTTCCAGAAAGGAAGCGAAAAGAGAGCAAGGTGAGGAAAAGAAAATAGGCAATAGGCAAGGTTGTTAAATGCAAATTTAAACTGAAGTTTAAATACATGCTGGGATTGATTGCTCTGTTGCTAAATAATGTATGTCACGTTGCTAAGCAAAATAGGTAACATAATAGAAAAAACAATTTCAGTTGTTAAAAACTTTTCTGTATTTTAAAATTAACATTCACTCAGCTGGTTTACATTAATCTAACTTGACCAAATTTCAGTGGATACTTGTGTAATGTGGCTGTACAGGACGAGGCAGACTGGGAAAACTCAGAATGTACCCCTTTCAGAAAAGCAACAGTACTCAGGCCATGTCATTCTACAACAAAAATGAGTATTCATGCTTTCAAAAATGTAACTGCAGAACTGCAGCTTCAAAATCAATGAGAAGCATCCCAATATAGCGACCAATATTCTGATTAAATTTATGACAAAACAATGAAGGGAGCTTTAGAAATATCTATAACTTGTTGCTACATACTGTGGCTCAGTGGGTAGCACACTCGCCTGAGTCAGAAAGTTGTGGGTTCAAGTCCCACTCCAGCGACCTGAGCACAAAAGATCAAGGCTGACACTCCAGTGCAGTACTGAGGGAGCACTGTACAGTTGGAGCTGCTGTCTTTTGGATGAGACGTTAAACAGATGAGACAGTCTGCCCTCATAAGTGGATGTAAAAGATACCATAGCACTATTTTGAAGAGCAGGGTAGTTATCCCTGGTTTGCTGGCCAATATTTATCCCTCAATCAACATAACAAAAAAACCCAGATTATCTGGTCATTATCACATTGCTGTTTGTTGGAACTTGTTTGTGCACAAATTAGCTGCCACATTTCCTACATTACAACAGTGACTACACTCAAAGTACTTCATTGGCTGTAAAGCGCTTTGAGACATCCGGTGATTGTGAAAGGCGCTATATAAATCCAAGTCTTTTTTCTTTTACCATCAGCTATTTTGCGAGCCTTCTTTAATCCTCTTCTACATCCTTCTATACCCTTGGCTTTTATGAAATAAGGATCTTTAGAAGTTTTTTGGGGGGGTTAGGAAGAAGGGTATTGAAGAAATGGATTTGATAAAATAGGGTAGAAAAATGCATGACTGAAAGGAGAAAGATAAATAAAACTAACAAAAATTAAATAATCAATACTTATTATTATTATTGGCATTTGGTGCCATCAAGAACAAAGGAATGGGAAATGGTTCAAGTTGTGATGCCGTAATGAGATTTGCATTAAGATGCACAGTCAGCACAAAGGAGAGCACTCATTATGACCAGGATGCGTTGATACAGACAATGTTAAAGAAGTGAAAGTAGGATGACTTATTTTAGATATATATTATTCCTGCATGAATTTACCCATCCTTGGATGAATCACACAACCATAGAATCATATAATTTATAGCATGAAACGAGGCCATTTTGGCCCACTGTGTCCGTGCCAGCTAACAAAGAGTATCTACCTGATCTCACTTTGCAGCTCTTGATCCATAGCCCTGTAGGCTATGGCACATCAAGTGCACATCCAAGTACTTTGGATGTGGTGAGTGTTTCAGCCTCTACCACCCTTTCAGGCAATGAGTTCCAGACCCGCACCATCTGGGTGAAAAAATTTCACCTCAAATCCTCTCTAAACCGCCTACCAATTTCTTTAAATCTGTGCCCCCTAGTTCTTGACCTCTCTAAGGGAAATAGGCTTGTCCTCTTCTCTCTATCTCGACCCCTCATCATTTTATACGTCTCAATCAAGTCTCCCCTCAGCCTCCTCTGTTCCACTGAAAACAAACCCAGCCTATCCAATCTTTCCTCATAGCTAAAATTCTCCAGTCCAGGCAACATCCTCATAAATCTCCTCTGTACCCTCTCTAGTGCAATCACATCTTTCCTGTAATGTGGTGACCAGAACTGCATGCAGTACTCTAGTTATGGCCTAACTAGTGTCTTATATAGTTCAAGCATAACCTCTCTGCTTTTGTATTCTATGCCACAGCTAACAATCACAAGTATTCCATATGCCTCCTAACCACCTTATCTATCTGGCCTGCTACTTTCAGGGATCAGTGGACATGCAGTCCAAGGTTCCTTTGTTCCTCTACACTTCTCAGTGTTCTACCATTTAATATGTATTCCTTTGCCTTGTTAGCCTTCCCAAAATGCATTACCTCACACTTCTCCAGATTGAATTCCATTTGCCACTGTCTGCCCACCTGACCAGTTCACCGATACCTTCCTGCAGTCTTCAGCTTTCTTCTTCATTATCAACCACACAGACAATTTTTCTATCATCTGCAAACTTCTTAATCATTAACATCTAAATCATTGATATATACCTCAAAAAGCAAGGGACCGAGTACTGAGCCCTGCGGAACCCCACTGGAAACCGCCTTCCAGTCACAATAACACCCATCAACCATTACCCTCTGTTTCCTGCCTCTGAGACAATTTTGGATCCAACTTGTCACTTTACCCTGGATCCCATGGGCTTTTATTTTCGTGACCAGTCTGCCTTGTGGGACCTTATCAAAAGCCTTGCTAAAATCCATATACACTACATCAAACGCACTACACTCATCAACCATCCTGGTTACCTCCTCAAAAAATTCAATCAAGTTAGTCAGACATGACGTTCCCTTAATAAATCCATGCTGACTGTCATTGATTAATCCGTGATTCCTAAATTAAGATGTATTCTGTCCGAGAATTTTTTCCAATAATTTTCCCACCACTGAGGTTAGACTGACTGGTTTGTAATTGCTCGGTCTATCCCCTTCTCAGTTTTTGAACAAATGTATCACGTTAGCAGTCCTCCAGCACCACACCTGTAGCCAGAGAGGATTGGAAAATAACGGTCAAAGCCTCTGCTATTTCATCTTTTGCTTCTCTTAAAAGCCTGGGATACATTTAATTCTGGCCTGGCTTCTAAATCCTTTAATACTTCCTCTCTCACTATTTTTACTTCATCTAATGTTTCAAACTCCTCTTCTCTAAATGCAATGTCTGCATCGCCCCTCTCTTTTGTGAAATCAGACGCAAAGTATTCATTCAGAACCATACCCATGTCTACCGCCACCACACGAAGATTACCATTATGGTCTCTAATAGGCCCTACTCTTTAGATATCCTCTTGATCTTAATATATTTATAGAACATTTGGGTTTTCCTTGATTTTACTTGCCAACATTTTTTATGCTCTCTCTTTTTCCGGTTGGCAAATGGTAACTAATAGGGTGACACAGGGATTGGTGCTAGGGCCTCAACTATTTACAATCTATATTAATGACTTGGATGAAAGGACAGAGTGTAATGTAGCCAAGTTTCCTGATGATACAAAGATGGGTGGGAAAGCAAGTTGGGAGGAGGACACAAAAAAAATCAGCAAATGGATATAGACAGGCCAAGTGAGTGGGCAAACATTTGGCAAATTGAGTATAATGTGGGAAAGTGTGAGGTTATCCACTTTGGCAGGAAAAATAAAAAAGCAAATTATTATTTAAATTGAGAGATTATAAAATGCTGTAGTACAGAGGGACCTGGGGGTACACAAAAAGTTAGTATGCAGGTACAGCCAGTAATCAGGAAGGCAAATGGAATGTTGGCCTTTATTGCAAGGGGGATGGATATAAAAGAAGGGAAGTGCTGCTGCAACTGTACAGGGTGTTGGTGAGACCACACCTAGAGTACTGCGTACAGTTTTGGTCTGCTTATTTAAGGAGGGATACATTTGCATTGGAGGCAGTTCAGAGAAGATTCACTAAATTGATTCCTGAGATGAAGGGGTATGAAGAAAGATTGAGCCTATACTCACTGGAGTTTAGATGAATGAGGTGTGATTTTATTGAAACATACAAGATACTGAGCGTGCTCGACAAGGTAGATGCAGAGAGGATGTTTCCACTCGTGGGGGAATCTAGAACTAGGGGGCATAGTTTAAGAATAAGGGATTGCCCATTTAGAACGGAGTTGAGGAGGAATTTCTTCTCTGAGGGTCATAAGTCTGTGGAATTCTCTGCCCCAGAGAGCTGTGGAGGCTGGGTCAGTGAATATATTTAAGGTGGAGATAGACAGATTTTTGAACGATAAGGGAATGAAGGGTTATGGGGGGTGGGCAGGTAAGTGGAGCTGAGCCCAAGATCAGATCAGCCATGATCTTATTAAATGGCGGAGTAGGATCAAGGGGCCAAATGGCCTACTCCTGCTCCTATTTCTTATGTTCTTTGCTTTCCTAATTTTCTTTTTAATTGTACCCCTGCACTTTCTGTACTCCTCTAGAGTTTCTGCAGTACTGAGCCCTCGGTATCTTTCATCAGTCTTCCTTTTTTTATTTATCCTACCCTGTATGTCCTTTGACAGCCAGGGGGCTCCAGATTTGTTAGTCCCACACTTTTTCTTTAAGGGAACGTACTTGGCTCTGAACCCTCAGGATCTCCTCCTTGAATGCCTCCCACTGCTGTGACACTGATTTACCTTCAAGTAACTGTTTCCAGTCCATTATGGCTAAATGACCTCTCAGCTTAGCAAAATTGGCTTTCCCTAGTTGATAACTTTTATTCCTGGTCTATCTTTGTCCTTTTCCATAACTATCCTAAATCTAACTGAATTATGATCACTAGCACCAAAATGCTCTCCTGTTGATACCCCTTCCACCTGCCCAGCTTCATTCCCTAAAACTAAGTCCAGAACTGCCCCCTCCCTTGTTGGGCTTGCTACATACTGGCTAAAAAAGTTCTCCTGATTGCATTTTAGGAATTCCGTACCCTCTATACCTTTCATACTAATTTTATCCCAGTTAACATTAGGGTAGTTAAAATCCCCTACTATTACTGCCCTCTATAGTTTTTGCACTTCTCAGAAATTTGCCGACATATTTGCTCTTCTATCTCCCTGACTGTTTGGGATCTATAGTACACTCCCAGCAGTGTGATCGCCTCTATTTTTGTTCTTCAATTCGATCCATATGGCCTCATTTGATGATCCTTCCAACAGATCATCCCTCCTCATAGCTGTAATTGTTTCTTTAATCAATACTGCGATCTTCCCTTCTTTTCTACACCTCTCTCTATCCCGTCTGAAAATCCTGTAACCAGGAATGTTGAGCTGCCATACCAGCCCTGGTCTCAGGAATAGCTATAATATTATACTCCCAAGTGTCTATCTGTGCTCTCAGCTCATCTGCCTTATTCCTGAGACACCTTGCATTGAAGTATATACCATTTAGCGCTGCCAAGCTTCCTTGTTGTCTATTTTCTAGCCCTTGTTTTCTCGGTCTTCCAAATTCACTTTCTACTTTTCTGCTGTCCAATTCCAGCTTTGCTTCTCTCCCTACTTAATCTATTCGCAGTTTCCCAACCCTCTGCCAAGCTACTTTAAACCCTCCCCAACAACACTAGCAAACCTCTCCGTGAGGATATTGGTCCTGGCTCTGTTGAGGTGCAACCTGTCCGGCTTGTACAGGTCCCACCTCCCCCAGAAACAGTCCCTATGCCTCAGGCATCTAAAGGCCTCCCTCCTGCACCATCCTTCCAGCCACGCATTCATCTGTCCTACCCTCCTATTATGTACTCACTAGCACGTGGCATCGGGAGTAATCCGCAGATTACTACTTTTGAGGTCCTTCTTTTTAATCTCTCTCCAAGCTCCCTAAAATCCACCTGCATGACCTCATTCTACCTAAGTCATTGGTACCGTATGGACCACGACCTCAAGCTGTTCACCCTCTCCCCCCAGAATGTCCTGCAGCCGCTCGGTGACATCCTTGACCCTGGCACCAGGGAGGCAACATACCATCCTGGAGTCACGTATGTGGCCGCAGAAACGCCGGTCTGCTTCCCTGACTATTGAATCCCCTACCACTATTGCTCTTCCACTCTTCTTCCTCCCCCTTCTCTACAGCTGAGCCACCAGTGGTGCCGTGGACTTGGCTCTGGCTGCACTCCCCAAGAGGCACCATCGCCCAGAGTACTGGTTGGAGTGTGAGATGCACTCAGGAGACTCCTGAATTACATGCCTGGTCCTTCTCTTCTGTCTGGCTGTTACCCACATCCTCTCTGGCGGCACACTCTTCAGCTGCAGGGTGACCACCTCTAGAAACATGCTATCCACGAAGTTCTCAGCCTCGTGGATGCACTGCAGTGACTCCAGCCGCCACTCAAGAACCGAAACCCGGAGCTTGAGTTGCTGTAGCTGGTGACACATCCTGCACATGTGATCATCCAGGCTATGCGAAGAACAACATGCACATGCCTACATTTTGAGCAGAATCACATAAACCTTTCCCTTCCTTGTACTAAGCTACAAAGGGTACTCTTGGAGGTGCTGGATTCTTTCCATTTCAGAAAAAAGAGCCTTTTTAATATCCACATTGTACAATGTTCTTGACCAGCCAAATACGACCAAAAGGTGTTGCATTCAAGGAATTAAAAATTTCCTCCCAAGTTAAAGCAAATTCTGACATCACCATTGGAAAGAGTTTATGGTTGAGCAGACTATAATCCTATCTTTAGACCAGGTGAGCTGATGTGAACATCAGGATACAAAGTAATTTTCCATGACAATAGTTTAAAAATCATTGGTGATCAAATATTCAAATGAAGGTTGTATTAGTTTGTGTAGCCATAGACTGGTATCAAGAATTTGGTTAAGAGGTTTAGGGGCCAAAATTTCCCACCGCTGGAAACGGGGCGCATGCATCCCATTTCTAGTGTTTTTACCACCGCGGTGGATGAGGTGGCCTCTTGAACAAAATTCCGCTCTTTGGGTTTTTTTCCAGCAGTCCAGAAGTCGCTCATAATGGGGGTGGATGTGGGGTGGCGAGCACACTAAAGGGGCGGAAGTTGGGGCGGGGTGTAGTGTCCGCCGCCGTCAGTCATCTGCGTAGCGCTGATGACGTCAGCTGCATAGCGCTAATGACATCATCACGGCGGCGGGCCACCACAGCTCTACCCTTCACTTAAAGGGGAGAGCCTTCGCGATTTTAAAAGTTCAGTCCACTGGGCCACCAGGGAGGGTTTCGGCTGGGTCAACGGCTTGGCACCCAAGAAGAGGTGCCAGGTTGCCTGCTGGCGGCCTGGCCGAACCCGGGGGCATACTTGTCGGCCTGACATGGCGACAAAAAAACATGGCGGCAGCGGCAGTGCGTCCTTCCCTTTAACGGGAGCTGCACCGTCATTTTAGAAGGCCACAGCCTCATTGGACCGCCTTATAAAAGCAGCTTTTGGCACCGCCCCGTGGGAGGAAGATTTTCTCGCCGCAATTTCGCCATCGGGGGGCGGAGAGGAGGGATAAACATCGCTGGTGCGCTCTCTTATGGCACACTTAGGATGGCTCAACAGCAGCGGAAGGAGGCGGGAGAAAAGAGAGCAGAATTTTGATAATGGCGGCCATTGCACTTCGCAGTGTGGCCTCCGATTTCCAGTGGTAACAGACCTTAAGGAAAGGGGCAATTTCCACCCCTTAGTGTGCAAATTTCCCACATTATAAAAATAGCACCCGCTTTAGGGCTCAATTTTCCCAGTGATTTGCGCCATTTTTTTGGGCCTAAGTTAAAAAACCACAGCTTCCCCAATCAATTTGCACCATCGTAACTCAGTTAGTTACGATTTTTTTAGCTTCTTTTTTTCAGCCAAAGGAGGCATAACCTGCCACCTGCGCCAATTCTGGCCATTTATGCAAGTTTGGCCAGCTGAGAGTTACTCCAGTTCTGCTTAGGCCGGCATATTTGGCCTCTGCAGAAGAACTTTCTGGAGAGTTAAAGAAATTGCCGCAGGTAAGGAAATCGACGCAGATAAGTGCAGCAGATGCCCGGACACAGAGAGAGAGAGAGACATAGAGACCGAGACCGAGATCATCGGGGGACTGATTCAGGTGGCGGACCGGGGAGGCCATTCAGGCGGCGGACCGGATCTGCAATCCCTTCAACTGGGGGCATTGAAGGTAATTTGCTGCAATATATTTCAATGTGTTTTTAAATTGATGCAACGTATTTTAACGTGTTGCGAGCTGGCTGTATGTTTCACTTTGCAGCCTCAGATCGTATTGTGTCCCTGGTTACCATGGCAGCCCAATCCTTTTGCCGCAGATCAAGGCTCCACCCCCAAAACTAAAGGACAGGTTTGGCAACGCCAAAATGAAGAAATCCAAAGTGGAAACTTAGAATTTTTTTTTTGCCGTACTTGGGCCCAAAAAAAACAGGCGTAACTCTTCAAGTACACCAAAAAAAAGCTTTGGGGAAAATTGAGCCCATTGTCTCGTGACCATTTGAGGTGCTAGGTTAGCAAGTAATTCATGAACAATCCCATCTCTTTATAAGTGAATGAAATATGTAATAGTTAATCATTTTAACTAAAGATATTAAAAATAGACAAGGATGGAATCCATAGCAATTCATTTCCACCTGCAGATGAAAATTTGGAAATTTAGTAAAGGAACCGTTCACACTGTGGGCCCAAGTTTCCCCAGGAGTTGCTCTGTTTTTTTTTGGAACAACTTGATTTTTTTTTGGAGTATCTTAAAAGTTGCAATTCTGCACATTTAAGTTGGTCCAGTGTAAGTGAGTTAGTTAGGATTTTTTTAGTTTAGTTCAAAAGGGGACGTTACCAGCCACCTACGCCTGTTTTGGCCATTTAAGCCAGTTTGGCCAGCTAATAGTTGCTCCAAAATTAACTTAGGCCAGCGTATGTGTCCGCACAGAAAAACCTCACGGAGAGTTAAGAAATCAGCGCAGGTAGACAGAGATGGGGGCGGGGGGGCGCGGTTGGTGTGGGGTGGGTGGAGGGAAGCACAGAGGACCTTGCAAAGCACTAAATAAACCTTTTCAACAACATTCATGAAGCATAAAAACCATCAATAATAATTAAAAAGAAAATAAATAAAAAATAAAACCTAAGTCCTACTTTCATACTGGGCCGGGGAAGTCAGTGGCCCGGGAGGCCACTCGGCCAGAGATAGGGGCAGGAGAATTCACCCAAGAGAACGAACCGGCAGACAGACAGAAGAGAGAACTCACAGAACGCGGCAGGCAGACAGGATGGAGAGAGAACTCACAGAACGCGGCAGGCAGACAGGCAGGAGAGAGAACTCTCAGAACGCACCATGCACTGGCAAGCCCTTCGGCCAGGGCTAGGCGCGGCGAGCCGGCAGGACGTGCTGGGAGGGCGAGGAGCTCCTGTGCGCAGACTCCACTGCGCGTGCGGACAGCTGCTGGCACTGTTTTCGGCGCAGGGCTGTAGCTCCGTCCTCACTGCTTTTGCCATGCCAAGCCCTAGGACGGTCCACGGAACGGGGAGAATACGGAGCTACATTTTTGGTGCCGTCTTTAAGAGAAGAAAGTTGACGCACCACGGGTAAGTGCACTGGAAAAAGGGGTTGGGGAAACTTGGGCCCATGGTCTGGGATTAAGCAAAATTTGGAAATCTCAAATCATCTGGAAAAGCCGCAAATCCTAAACCCTTTCACTTTCCTAGCCTAATATTTCTTATTCTCCAATTTGGATTGGCGAAAAGATTACCCCACAAAGATAAGGGTTTGCCTGGTAAGGTGACTAACTAACCCAAAGGATGATTCCTTCTTAATGCAGGATTCTTATAGAATGTTTCTGTGACCTTCAAATCTAACAATGAGGTCGCATATTGATGCTGAAATCTCCTCCCTCATTGGTAGCAAGGCCAGAGACAGGGAAAGAAATGACTGATATGTCACTTGCTGAATTGAGATGGCAGGGAGTCTAGCAGAGATAATCTTACTCCTACGACTGATGCTACTCGTGCATTAAACTCATCAACAGGTTGTGCCCAGAGGTTTTCAATATGAATGACAGAAGGTAATATATTAATGTCCCTTAAGAATCAGAAGATTTTCAGAGGATTAGTCTCCCTAATCAACAACTGACAGTCAAGTGATTTCTCCCCAATTTTAAGGAGCCAGTGACATTGCTGCCAATGATAGAAGTACTGAACTTTAACTGCGGCTTTTATGATTTTGTAACTTTTTAAAGTTAATATATTTAATCAGAAGCAAATTTACCTGAAATGCTATAGGGGTGGGGAAGAGAAAGCGATCAGAAGGCATTACTTGGAATGCATGTCAACTGAGAAAAACAATGTTTTTGATACATTTTCATTTTAAGCTCACAAACATTACTAAAACAGAAAGTTACTCAAATACTGCAATATTAATCCTAATACTTTTAATTAAAAATGAAGAATTTTAAAATTCTGCTTGACATAGAACTATTCTTCCTATTGGTTAAGTGCTTTTTAAGGATCTTATTTGTGTATTTTTTCTTAACTAGTGTAACTGAATCTATTTGCGACTCTCTAATCTACTTTTGATTCTCTCAATCATGTTTAGTTTTCCTTCTTTCTTGTTCTTCCTGGAACTCGTGTCTATTTTGAGATAGGAACATTTTTAAAATACTTGGTTTTCATTTTTAGATGTCAAACATATTCACACTAGACCCCAGAACCCGATAGTTACTGAACAATTAAACTCGTGTATAGGCTGGAGGGGATAAAAATCTTAAAATGCCCCAAAACAACACTCATTCTTCCAACTTTCGTTATTTGCAGTTGTTCTCTCATGGAGAGCTCTTAAAAATTTGCAGCCTTCAGAACTGATTTACTCTAGAAGGCTGCAAAACTGAGAAACAGGAGTAGGCCATTCAAGCCTGTTCCGCCATTCAGTTAGA
This sequence comes from Pristiophorus japonicus, assembly GCF_044704955.1. Lineage (NCBI taxonomy): Eukaryota > Metazoa > Chordata > Chondrichthyes > Pristiophoridae > Pristiophorus > Pristiophorus japonicus. The sequence continues at coordinate 139,798,085 of NC_091977.1, forward strand.
TCATGGTTGATCTGCACCTCAACCTCATTTACCAGCCTTTACTATCTTTTGTAGCAAATAATGCCAATTTAAAATCATTATTAGTTTGAATCAATTATGCTATGGCAATTTTATGTTACATTACAAAATTTAATTAATGTGTGTTGTCATTAGTAATATTTATGCAGTTACTAATTTGTGTCACACAAATGTGTCCTGGTCAAGGAAATTACATGAAAACTTAAAGAAAGTTTTCTTTGCAATGCAAGTATATAGAGATAAATAAACTTATTGCTTTTTAGGTGATGCTTTGATTTCCGAATGAAAGACACTGTGGCAGAAATTCCTCTCAAGGACTTCCCGCGGGCAAAAAACTAAATAATAGATATAAAATGCGTACTTACCTGAAGCTGCTGTGCCCGCTCGAAATCCCGATCCACAGACCTCCTCTCCCTGCCCATCGCAGCACGTGCTCGTAGAGACTTGTGTAAGAGTCACGTGTGCCTGGACACCCAATCACAGGTAAGTATTTTCTCATTCATTGTAATAGGAGATTTGTAAGTTATGAATCTCCTATTACTATGAATGAGAAAAACCACAAAATGCACAAACACGACATAAAACATTTTAAAAACACCTCACACAATACACAAATAGAAATTAAAGTTGTTATACATGTTTTTCAAAGAAAAAAAAATTGCCAAATTTAAAAAAAGTTTTTTTTAAAGTTGGAAAGAGGAGGAGGGAGGAAACGGGGAGAGAAGGGAGGGGGGGGAAAAAGCGGTGTGGGAAGAAGGGAGGAGAAAGCGGTGGGGGGGGGGGGAAAGAGAGTGGGGCGGGGGAAAAGAGAGTGGGGCGGGGGAAAAGAGAGTGGGGCGGGGGAAAAGAGAGTGGGGCGGGGGAAAAGAGAGTGGGGGGGGAAAAGAGAGTGGGCGGGGGAAAAGAGAGTGGGGGGGGGGGAAAGAGAGTGGGGGGGGGGGAAAGAGAGTGGGGGGGGGGAAAGAGAGTGGGGGGGGGGAAAGAGAGTGGGGGGGGGGAAAGAGAGTGGGGGGGGGAAAGAGAGAGTGGGGGGGGGAAAGAGAGAGAGTGGGGGGGGGAAAGAGAGAGTGGGGGGGGGAAAGAGAGAGTGGGGGGGGGGAAGAGAGAGTGGGGGGGGGGAAGAGAGAGTGGGGGGGGGGAAGAGAGAGTGGGGGGGGGGAAGAGAGAGTGGGGGGGGGAAGAGAGAGTGGGGGGGGGGAAGAGAGAGTGGGGGGGGGGAAGAGAGAGTGGGGGGGGGGAAGAGAGAGTGGGGGGGGGGAAGAGAGAGTGGGGGGGGGGAAGAGAGAGTGGGGGGGGGGAAGAGAGAGTGGGGGGGGGAAGAGAGAGTGGGGGGGGGGAAGAGAGAGTGGGGGGGGGGAGAAGAGAGAGTGGGGGGGGGAAGAGAGAGTGGGGGGGGGGGAAGAGAGAGTGGGGGGGGGAAGAGAGAGTGGGGGGGGGGAAGAGAGAGTGGGGGGGGGAAGAGAGAGTGGGGGGGGGGAAGAGAGAGTGGGGGGGGAAAGAGAGAGTGGGGGGGGGAGAGAGAGTGGGGGGGGGGGGGGGGGGGAGAGAGAGTGGGGGGGGGGGGGGAGAGAGAGTGGGGGGGGAAAGAGAGAGTGGGGGGAGGGAGGGGGAGAGAGAGTGGGGGGGGGGAAAGAGAGTGGGGGGGGGTTAGTGGTGAGGAGGGGGGGGAGTGGGGGGGGGAGGAAGAGAGTGGGGGGGGGGGGAAAGAGAGTGGGGGGGGGAAAGAGAGTGGGGGGGGGAAAGAGAGTGGGGGGGGGGAAAGAGAGTGGGGGGGGAAAGAGAGTGGGGGGGGGAAAGAGAGTGGGGGGGGGAAAGAGAGTGGGGGGGAAGTGGGGGGAAGAGAGTGGGGGGGGGAAAGAGAGTGGGGGGGGGAAAGAGAGTGGGGGGGGGAAAGAGAGTGGGGGGGGGAAAGAGAGTGGGGGGGGGAAAGAGAGTGGGGGGGGGAAAGAGAGTGGGGGGGGGAAAGAGAGTGGGGGGGGGAAAGAGAGTGGGGGGGGGAAAGAGAGTGGGGGGGGGAAAGAGAGTGGGGGGGGGGAAAGAGAGTGGGGGGGGGAAAGAGAGTGGGGGGGGGAAAGAGAGTGGGGGGGGGAAAGAGAGTGGGGGGGGGAAAGAGAGTGGGGGGGGGAAAGAGAGTGGGGGGGGGAAAGAGAGTGGGGGGGGGAAGAGAGTGGGGGGGGGAAAGAGAGTGGGGGGGGAAAGAGAGTGGGGGGGGGAAAGAGAGTGGGGGGG